>NC_012872.2:41701076-41724660 GCF_000003195.3 Sorghum bicolor
GGGGGGGGGGGGGGGAAGAAACAGGCTGGGGGGTGGGTCTGGTTGGGTTTGCCCCTTTTTTTTCTGTTTTCTTTTTCCTATTTCTCCTTTGTATCCCCCAAAGTCTTTTTGAAAAGAGATTTTAAATCCTTTTGGAGATAAACAAAATACATAGACAAAAAGCAAGCAAGCAAGTAAACAAATAAATTGATTCCAGCATGAATGCACCACCATGTTTCTAACCTTATAATAAATTTTAATTTTGACCAAAACTATTTTATATTTACTAGATTAAATGCTTACCAAAATGCTTAATTAAATCAAATTAAATTCCTATTAATGGAAAATAAATTTTTGGGTGTTACATGAGTGACAAAAATGATCCTCCAATAGCAACATCTATATTCTCATGAGCACTAGCGGTAAGCCCATGATAAAATGTCTGCATGAGTAGCCAATCCTCCATCCCATAGTGAGGGCATTCATATGTAATCTGGAATGTGTTCTGATGCCTCAGGGATTGATTCATCATATTGTTGCTAGAAAGTTGAGATCTTTGCACGTAGGACATTGGTTTTGCCTACGAGAAAGAACTTTGCTAGGAAAGCAGTGCAGTAGATATTCCATGTAGTGTTTTTCTCTCCATTGGCATAGAACCGTTGCTTCGACCTTCACAAAAGTGAGAATGGAAAAAGGCTGAGTAGTATGGCATCTCTTTCAACTCCTTTGATGGTGAATGTGTGTAACACCCTAAAATTTACTTCTTTGAAAATAGAGTTAAAATGATTTAATTATGTATTTTTTTTGTGCTCATGAAAATATAGTAAAATAATTTTTTTCTTTAAATTTAAAATTTATCAAAAGTTTAGCAAGTTGTTTTTTTGCATACATATTGGTGCATTGGGTTTTTGTAATGTGTGTCTTTGCCCAAAATTTCTTTTAGAAAAGATTTGAAATTGCTTTGAAATCAGTTTTCTAAAAAAATATAGGATTCTTCCTTCCCTCTGTGGATGATGAACCAGGCCGCCTCTTCTCTCGCTGACGATCAGAGCCGCATTTCAGTCACGTCCCCAACCTCACGTCGTGTGGGGGATGGACTCCTGTCTGATGATTTACCTGCGCGTCGATTCTACGTGATTTTGATGTACGTGCCATGCAAAGACCCCCATAAATACAAGCCCCGTGTGCGGGCCATAGTTTTCCCAACCCTAGCGGCAGCCCCATTAGCCCTAGCCATCTAGCGGGCGAGCTCTGGATCTCGTCGAAGATAGGGGACCCCTGCCGCCGCCTTTGATGCAGTTTGCTGCCTCGATGCTGCCCAGAGCTCAGTGCAACTTTTCGCATCAAGAGCACTACCGACTGCCTCTTCGAGCCACATGTCATCCTCGTTCGTAAAAACTACCAAGGTGAGTGTTGACGGTCCTTAAGTATCAAATTTAGTTATCAAATAAACAAAGAAAAGGATCCAAATGAAATCAACACCCAGACTTAGGGTTTTATCTGACAGAATTCCACGAGTTTTGGTGTTTGTCTATTTCTACAGGGGATTATCAGGAAATATGGAAGAAAGGCCCACACGTCGGGATTACATAGAGATATTAACGTGCCACGCAATTATCTTACATCTAGAAGAGTCTAGAAGCCAAGGGAATGAACGGGAAGGCGATCGAGCCCGGGGGCAGGGCGCCCGCCCTCCCCCCTAGGGCGCCTGCCCTGACCTAGAGTCCAATCAGGACTCGCTTCGAGGATTACGCTCCACCGATCTAAAGGATCAAGGATAACCGTTCAATCGATGTCGGTTTGATCCGACGGCCCATATTCACTTGGAGGGACTATAAAACCAGACCCCCTGGCCCCTGGAGGAGAGGACCTCTCAACCCTAATTCGTTATTCATCAAGGGAGAAGAAGCCTCTGATCAAGCCTAGAGCCACCACATCAATTAGACATCTATATTAGCATAGCTACATAGGATTAGAACTAGAAGGAGTCAATCTTCGATTGGTTTCTGGATCTGTCAAGAGGATTCTTGGTAATTCTCTATTGTTCTTCAATTGTTCATCTTTGTTCTTCGATATTATGAATATGACTTTGTTCTACTTCAATATATTGCTTATGACTTTGCTCTACTTGTTTATATTCGCAATTATATTGTTCTTAGTTTATCATAGTTATATACTTGGCTTAGTTAGATTAGAATTATATACATGTTTAGGATCGTATAGCGTTTATCCATCGGATCCACGGGTAAATGATAGATATTGTATAGGCGTGGTGCTTATACCGTATTTATCTACGATTGTACCCTATATGCCAGATCGCGGGGTTGTTCGTGATAGTGACAGTTTCATTGATTCTTATATAGTCCCCCTCTCGTGTATAGGGCTGCCAGAGCAACATTATTACAGGGGAGTGATTGTGATGTTTCTCATATTCCTTGATAATATCACTATGCATGGGCGTAATCTTGTCTCACAATGATTGCTAAGTATAATTGCACTAACTATGATATGCTGGACTGTATAGTTGAGAATAAGTTAGGAAATATTCTTGTAGTTCGTCCTAATTCCATGCTAATGACTTGCTAGAATATCTAATTGAGGTGCTTATCAATTTATTCTGTGGCTAAGTTATGCTGATCAGATTAATTATCTTTGTCACTATTCATTATTATATATATCCTTTATGTGACACTTATCCCTGTATGAAAGAGTTAGATAAATGTTCTCAATTATACATGCAATGATAGATACTCAATTTTGTATTCCATTCTATAATCAACATTGATGGTTACTAATCTCTTCTCAGTGGTAAAAATATAAATAACGATACCTGGAATACTTCCTGGTTAAAATGCTACATCGGTATTAATCTGCGCGCTTGCAGATCCCATTTGTTATTTATTTAGATGAGCAATTGCATATTTCAATACCGCTTCTTTCATGTCATGCTGGGGATGACAACTTGGCTTAAGTGGCATGAGGGATAGGTTTGGCATTTTTGCCACCGTTATCAGAATTAGAAAACTAAGTCTACTTTTGGTAATGATGTTAAGAATACCCAACAAGCATTTCTGGCGCCGTTGCCGGGGAAGGTTGATTACTAATGAGGAATGGATATAGAATTTTGAGTCATCATTCACATCACTAATATGATTGAGCTTATCAATTCTCTCATACAGTTTTACCTTGATGTTTTCCTATTTTATCTTATGCAGGGTAATTATGAATACAAGACATCTTCCTAGAAATTTTGCTGACAATCTCGAAGCGTTATTCAGAAAAACCAGAGCCAAGCTCAAGAAGAGATCATCAACACCTCAGTACAAAACTTCATCCAATCAAGAAGATCACCGAAGTTTCACCCGGAACTTGTGTTCAGAATTCGAAGTCATGGCAAACAAATCGATCCGTGAGTTGTCAGCTCCCAATATGGACAACATCCGCACTGGACCTGGTGCAGAGATCGATGGGAACTTTGAGCTCAAGCCTGGACTTATCAACATGGTGCAATCCAACCAGTTCTGTGGGAAGACACACGAAGATGCTAGTGCTCATCTCCAACGCTTCCTGGAGATTTGCAGCACATTAACCATATCAGGAGTCCCCAGAGATGCTATACTACTTCGCCTCTTCCCATTCTCACTGTTAAGGAGAGCGAAGCAGTGGTTTTACGCTACAAAGGAGAAGAATACTATGTGGGCACTCTGCTCCACGAACTTTCTGGCTAAGTTCTTTCCCATGGGTATGACCAATGCTCTGCTTGGGAAGATTACAAGTTTTCAGCGAGAACATGACAAATCTGTTCCAGAAGCATGGGAGCGCTTCCAAGACTACATACTAGAATGTCCCCATCATGGAATGGAGAGTTCCTATGATAAATCATGGATGCTGCAGCTGGAGGAGCATTCCTATCACTTACCATATCACAAGCCATACATCAACAACAACAACTACTACTACAACCATCCTCAACAAAATCAAGGTTGGAATCAACAAAGGCCTAACTACTCAGGTAATTATCAAGGTAACAATTTTTACAACAATAATAATAATTTTCCACCTCTGAAAGAGTTATTGTCTAATCAAGGAAAGTTAATGGATAACCTATCTAAGAAATTGGCATCTAATGATAAAATGCTAGAAAATATAAACAATAGAATGGATAATTTCTCTACTGCCATGAAGAATCAAATTAGCTTTAATAAAAAGATTGAATCTCACTTAAATCAAATAGCTGCTGTTGTTCCTGCTACTAACCCCGGTATACTATCACAACTGGAAGGATTAGAATCTGCAAATCTTGTAGACATGTTTGATACAGGTAACTACTAGAGTAACCCTGTCACTGAAGTTACTACTGACCTTCTGCCGGTCAAGAGAGGTGATCCAGGACACCCCGTTATCCCGATCTCCATCCAGCGTATATGCCTAGGGCACTCAAATAGTTTGCAGTTTGTAGATCAGGCGTTAAGTTTCCCAAAGGGAATATTAAAGAACCTCTGTGTCTGAGTTGGTATCTTGTATGCCCCAGCAGACTTCGTGGTGATAGAGATCGGAAATGATGAGAGGGCACCCATCATCTTAGGGAGGCCATTCTTAAACACTTCGGGAGCTGTCATCTACGCTAGTACTGCCAAGATCAGTTTCTACATCAAAGGGAGGAAGGAGACGTTTTCCTTCAAGAACAAGACTACACAAATCCCAGAGCAATCCAGACATGAACCAAGGAAGAGGACCAACAGGAGGAACAAGAACAAGCAAGTGTGAACCGAGTCAGCTAAGATGGTCACTGCACTTCATGGAGGTCAAGATCATCGACTTAAGTCACCGTTTCTGACAAAGAAGGATGACCTAGGAATGCCAAGCATCTATTGCTCCATAAATGGATACAACTTCTACAAGATGTTTTGCGACACCGGATCGGGCGTCAACATAATGGCCGCAGTCACCTATCGGCTCTTGTTCGGAACCATGCCCCTAAAACCAGCATACATTCAGCTCCAGATGGCAGATCAGACATTTCGAGAGGTTAAAGGTACAGTAACTGATGTCCCTATCAAAATAGACGATCATTTTGTCTACGCAGACTTTCAGCTTATTGACATCCTTGGAATCGACGAATACGATCCACCCGTCACCCTTGGAAGACCGTTCCTCAGCACCGTTAAAGCAATCATATACATTGGAACTGGAGAAGTCCACACGCACTTCCCCTCAGAAAAGGTACGCCGCTATTTTACTGACCCTAACTATATAGTTGAAGACTCTAAGCAGCTCAGGACAAGAAGAAGACGACGCAACCGCAATCAGAAGAGGCAAATCATCAAGGACGGATGGGCAGACTACGAAGGAGAAGTGATAAGATCTGAGGACATACAGCTTGAATAGAATTATCTTGAGGAGACCGTAGCACCGAGTTAGGTGTGGAGAGAGAAGATAACTATACACGAAGAAGAGGCGCCGCCGGAAGCACCGACTACGCCACTCAACGAATCCCAGGACAACTAAGAAAAGGGAGAGTTCTGTTCGGAGGACTTAAAAACACCGAACGCCTTGCGAAGAGGTAAACTTGGTAGTTATCCTTTCCCTTTCAAATATTTAAAATGGTTTACATAGTTAATCATGTTCATCTATCCTAAAAAGAATATACAAAATGTTAAAAACAGTAAGCCCCATGTGAGTATACGAGTGGCATAAAACCCATAAGTACATTCACTGTGGTGGCATAAAAATATAATAAATATTTCCTTTCTGCTCCATAAAATGAAAATATAAATAGAGAGTAACATTTATTAAGGAGGCTCAACATGATGAAGGCTAGATATTTATGCTAACACTTAATCAGTTCCACAAAGCTTTGTTGTCTATTTGAGCTCTACAGAATTTAAAAATCAAGAAGACTAGCAGACAGAGGACATTCTAATCGCTGTCAGGATACTGCTGACTTTCAAATATACCTCTGCCACCTGCTAGCTACATCATGAGAAATTACGTCAAAATTCAGCATGGGGGAGAGCACCCCCATTTATCTCGCTAAGTATTTCTATCTATCTTTATACTTATACTATATTAAAATATAAATATACATAACTATGAAAAACCAAATAAAGATTTTGTGCTTATATATATATATATCTTCCGGGAGTTGCCGATCGGTTTGTGGAGATGTTCCAGCTTGTCACGGAGGGATAGCTTTATGTTTTCCTTAGTTATTTAAATCGTTTTGTATACGGATTCTATGTAATTTGGAATTCGAATTCTAGTCGTGTCTGGTTGTAACTCTTTGAGCAGGGTATAAATATAGACCCTAGGGCCTTGTAATGAGCTATCAATCAATCAATCAAACACACGTTTTTACTCATATTCCAGCATCTACTTTTTCGACGACTTCGTCATACTTTTTTCTTTTTCATTACGAGTTCTTAGGAATTCGTCGACTTAAGCTCGGCGCGTTCTCAAGTTCCGTGTGAGTACCTCTTAGCCGTGACATCCGGGCGCATCGCTGTTGTCAGGACTAAAGTATTCGAGTTACCACCTTTGCCGATAGTAAGGTCAAATCGGCTGGCACGCCTTAACGTTTGAATCGGGTATTAGCCCTTTGTGTTTGCAGACCAGCTTTTGCACCATCACATCTTTTGGCACGCCTTAACGTTTGAATCGGGTATTAGCCCTTTGTGTTTGCAGACTAGCTTTTGCACCAACACATCTTTTGGCATGCCCGGTGGGACAGATTCAAGATCAAGATCAACATGTCGACTTCTGAGTTTGATCAAGAGAACGTCATCCCCGTGACGGAAGCCAATCTCAAGGATGAGCAGAAGCAAGCTATTGCCAAAGCCATGGAGGATTACAAGCAGCAATGCCTAAGGTCCTTCAGCATAAACAGGAGCGGTGAAGTGATTCAGAAGGATGCACTGCCGGCACCTCGACAGGTTACTTTTGAAGCCAATCCCGGCAAACTTCAAGAGATGGTTGACAGCGCTATCAACCGTGCTTTGATCAACCAAGCTGGTGTACTGTCTAATACAGTTTTCAATGCCGTGGCAAGAACTTTCAAGGAAGGGCAATTGCCACCGGATTATGTGGGCCCCACTTATCACCAGCCAAAGTCACCAGTGGTCACAGCTCCATCGGCTGCTACGGCCGCTGCGGATATGGAGATTCCTGTTCCGCCAAGCACGTTGGGAGTCACCAATGGACAGTCTACGCTGATGACAACTAATCCATAGACTTCAGATGGGCAGATTAAACTTGCCACAGATCTGTTAGCATCGGCAATGACAGGGTTAACTCCTCCTCCCAACTGGTGGGGTTATGGCATGCCTCCAGAATTAACGCCGGGTACATCGCAGATGACTGATATGAGAGGCAAGACTCCTATGGCATCGGCACCTCCCAATATGCCGATGAACTAGAGTCCCCAGTATACTACAACTACTACTATAAGGCCTTACACTGGGAATTCTCAAGCTCTAATGTTCCAGATGCCTAACGCTGTGGCAGACTCGATGCTGATGCAACAGAGGCCTATGGCTCAATCTGGGTATGTCAATTCAATGATGATGCCCAATTACCAGTCATCGGCAGGGCCTATGCCGATGAACGCTAATAATGGATGGCTTGGGCAGCAAGTCTTTCCGCAAACGCCCCAACAGAGTCACCAGGTTACAGGATTCCAGCAAGGGCAGATCTATCCTGGGTTCCAGAATCAAGGGATCCCTAACCAGCCAGTGAATCTCGGGCAGCAGGTCAGCGGACAGCAGATTGGCGGGCAACAGCTTCGTGGTCCACAGGTTGGAGGTCAGATGATCAACCCAATGTTCCGCGCAGGTCGTGCACCGAACAGACACGTGGAGGCTTACCAGCAGGCACCTGATCCGCAACCGCCCCATCGGCAAGATGCCGATGCGTACTGGGCCGATAAGATTGTTGAAGTAATGAGAGACTAATTTGGGATAAAACCCAAAGTCAATACTTACTCTTATCGGACGCCGTATCCTCCTGCATATGACTTGATTCCGCTTCCACATCGGTACAAGGTACCGGATTTTACTAAGTTTTCTTGGCAGGATGACACGTTGACCATGGAACACGTCAACAGGTTCATCATTCAATGCGGAGAAGCTGGTAACAAGGATGAGTTAAGGGTTCGTCTATTCTCATCATCATTGTCTGGATCGGCCTTTACCTGGTTTATATCACTACCTCCCAACTCAGTGATTACTTGGGCCGATCTGGAAAAACAGTTCCACAAATACTTCTTTTCTGGGGTCCATGAGAAGAAGATCACCGATTTAGTCAAATTAAGGCAGCGTAATGATGAATCGGTTGAGGGTTTTGTACAGAGGATACGGGAAGTCAAGAATAAGTGCTATAGTCTGGTTCTGGACGATCGGCAGTTAGCCGATTTGGCTTTCCAGGGTTTGTTGCCACACATCAGAGACAAATATGCATCTCAGGAGTTTGAAAGCTTAAGTCATCTGGTACAAAGAATGTCTGATCAAGACATCAAGCCATTTGAGCCCAAGAGAGCATGGAACAAAAAGGTGTCGTTCGTTGATGAAGGAACAAGCTCGGATTCTGATGAGGAACCAGTCATCGGTTTGGCAGAGTGGGTGAAAAACAAGAAGCCGATGTCTTGTCCTTTTGGACATAAAGAACCAGAGAAATTTGCGTTTGACACCGCTAAAGCCGATAGGATATTCGACTTTCTGCTCCAGGAAGGGCAGATCAAACTGTCGCCTAATCACGTGATCCCATCGGCTGAAGAATTGAAGAGGATGAAATATTGCAAATGGCACAATGCAACTTCTCATGATACTAACGAGTGCAAGGTGTTCAGACAGCAACTGCAATCGGCTATAGAATCTGGGAGAATCAAATTTGACAACTCTAAGACCCAGAAGCCGATGAAGATTGACCAACATCCTTTCCCAACGAACATGTTGGATGCTAAGGGAAAAGCCAAGGTCATAACCTCAGAAGCAGCCGAAAGAAGTGCATCGGTGGATCCTCAGCATCAAGTTACTACTGCTGATGCGAGGGGAAGGGGCTTGGTCCAGGAAGGAACCAACTCAGGAAGGCCTCCCCGATCTGGGATTGTAATAACTCACAGAAGGCCTCGGGAAACTTGGCAGCAATGAGAAGATCGGTACCGGCGCCAGCAAGAAGATTATCGTCGGAAAGAAGAAAGACGCCGACAGGAGTGGAATCGGCATAGGGATCACTGGAGTTATCTGTTCTTCATCCATTGCTGGGAGGAGAATATCAAGCTTCCTACTGTCAGAGATTGCCCTGAGTGCAACGGTTATGATCGATACGACAGATTCGATCGGAACTATCGTGATAATGATTGGCGCTTCGATGGGCCAATTACAGGGAGAGCATCCGTCCATGATCGGCTGGGGGGCAGACTCAGTGTGCACGACAGGCTTGGTGATCGTGTCCAATATCTTCCCAGGAACCAGGAAGAACTTGAGGAGATGGCTAATGCACGAGTTCCTGACGAATTCATATTTTGCAGGGATGCCAACGCACATCGGATGGAGTCAAGGGAAAATTATCGCCCGGCAACAAGGCAGAAGCCGCTTCCTCCATGGTGTCCAGAAGGGTTGACTAAGATGCAGAAAAGGAGGTTGCAGCGCGAAAGGCGAGAAGGGCTAAGCAAGGGCGAGAACCCTGGTCAGTCTGGAGATCAGCAGCAATCAGATCCCAAGGGGGAAGGTCCATCGGCAGATGTCAACATGGTCTTTATGTTGCCGATGGGGTTTCTTGCGCCATCTAGCGATGATGAGTTGGAATTTTCCGACCAAATAGCTCAATTGGCTCTGGATCCGATGACAGCTATCTTCGAGAAACCTGCTGATGACGAAAGACAACATCTCAAGGCTCTGTTTGTCAAAGGGAGGGTTGATGGACAGCCGATGACCAAGATTCTAGTTGATGGTGGGGCTGCTATCAACATCATGCCGTATGCGGTATATCGAAAGCTTGGGAGAGGGGATCAGGATTTGACCAAGACCGATATGATGCTTAAAGACTTTGAAGGGAACGTGTCTCCAGTCAAGGGGGCAATATGTGTAGAGTTGACCATCGGCAGCAAAACCTTGCCGACAACCTTCTTTGTGATCAGTGGAAAGGGTGCTTACAACTTGCTATTGGGAAGAGATTGGATTCACGCTAATTGTTGCATCCCATCTACAATGCACCAATGCTTGGTTCAGTGGGTAGGAGACAAAATTGAGATTGTCCCGGGAGATTCTTCTTATGTCATTGCATCGGCAGAGGCGGACACCTATGAGAGGACTAGGTGTATTTCAGGAGAAGTTTGGGAGAAGGATTTTCTCAAGGTTGCCGATTACGAGATTCCACCGATCCAAGCAGTCGGTTCTGACGAAGGTTTTTGATGGATAGGTTCGCCGATGACGGAAAGTTAGGCCAGGGATTCACATCGGCCGATGATCTGGTAGAAGTAGATATAGGTAGTGGTGATAAACCTAGACCCACTTTTATTAGTGCTAAGTTAGATTTTGAGTGTAAGCGACAGTTAACTGATTTGTTAAAGGAATATAAAGATTGCTTTGCTTGGGATTATACTGAGATGCCTGGTTTGGACCGATCAATTGTTGAACATCGGTTGCCTATCAAGTCTGGATTTCGGCCACATCAACAGCCAGCTCGCCGATGTAATCCTAACATCCTCCCTGATATTAAGGCCGAAATCACCAAACTTATTGAAGCTAAGTTTATTCGGCAATGTCGGTATGCCGAATGGATTTCCAATGTTGTTCCGGTCTACAAGAAGAACGGGAAGCTTCGGGTATGCATTGATTTCAGGAATCTCAATAAAGCTACACCGATGGATGGATACCCAATGCCTGTTGCCGATCTGCTGGTTGACGCCGCAGCTGGGCATCGGATCATTAGCTTTATGGATGGCAATGCAGGGTACAATCAAATATTCATGGCAGAGGAAGATATTCCAAAGACTGCATTTAGATGTCCTGGTCATGTCGGATTGTTTGAATGGATAGTCATGACCTTTGGCCTAAAGAATGCTGGTGCTACGTATCAAAGGGCCATGAATTTTATTTTTCATGAGTTCATCGGTAAGCTGGTAGAGATTTATATTGATGATGTGGTGGTTAAGTCTGGAGACTTCACAAAACATCTTGCCGATCTGCGAAAGGTGTTGGAATGCACAAGGAAGCATGGTTTGAAAATGAATCCCAATAAGTGTGCATTTGGCGTATCGGTAGGACAATTTCTTGGTTTCATGGTGCATCAAAGGGGGATTGAGATAGGTCGAAGATCTATCGATGCCATCAATAAGATAGTGGCCCCTACCAACAAGACCGAACTCCAGTCCTTTATCGGCAAGGTAAATTTTATCAGAAGATTTATATCTAATTTGTCTGGTAAAATTCGTGCTTTCCGTCCTCTTCTTAAGTTAAAGGCCGATCAAGAATTTGTTTGGGGAGAAGAACAACAATTGGCTCTGGATGAAATCAAGAATTATTTAGTAAATCCTCCAGTTCTAATTCCACCTCAGCAAGGAAAACCCTTCAGATTGTATTTGTCTACCGATGGGATGGTCATCGGTTCGGCTTTGATTCAGGAGTTTGAAGGGAAAGAGCATGTAACTTATTATTTAAGCAGGAGGTTGATTGATGCTGAGGCCAGGTATTCGGCTATCGAGAAACTGTGCTTATGCTTGTATTTCTCTTGTATCAAGTTGAGGCACTACTTATTGTTGGCCGAATGCACTGTTATTTGCAAGGATGATGTAGTCCGATATATGCTGTCCATGCCGATTATGAGCGGCAGGATCGGCAAGTGGATTCTGGCACTGTCGGAGTTCGATCTGCGTTATGAATCGGCCAAGGCTGTTAAAGGGCAGATTATGGCTGATTTGGTAACTCAACATCGCAGCGCGGTGGAGACCCCAGAAATTGTGCCTTGGACGCTATTCTTTGATGGGTCTACATGTGATCGGGGGGCAGGAATCGGCATAGTATAAATTTCCCCTCGGGGAAGGAAGTATGAGTTCTCTTTGCCGATTGTTGCCACGTCAACAAATAATCAGGCTGAGTATCAAGCTTTAATAAAGGGATTATAGTTGTTGAGAGAAGTTCATGCTGATGCTGTTGAGGTCTTCGGGGATTCTATGCTAGTTATAAATCAGTTGGCTGGAAGCTATGAATGCAGAAGTGGAATTCTTATAGGTTATTACGTGAGGAGCATGCAACTGTTAAAGGAATTCAAGGATTTCCATTTAGAGTATGTTCCTCGATTGCATAATGAAGAGGCAAATCGGTTGGCTCAGCATGCTTCGGGATATCAGCCCATGATGAATGCAATATCGGCAATTGGTGCCGATGATTGGAGAAAAGAAATTGTTGATTATTTGAAAGATCCATCCAAGAAAGTTGAAAGGCGAGTTCGGTTTCAAGCCACCAAGTATGTGCTCCTCGAAGATGAATTGTACTACCGAACTATTGATGGGATTCTCCTCCGATGCTTGGGTGATGATGAAGCTAGAAGTTTGATGGGAGAAATCCATGAGGGGGTATGTGGAGCGCATCAGTCGGCTTTCAAAATGAAGTGGATGATTAGAAGGAATGGATATTACTAGCCGACCATACTTGAAGATTGCTTCAAATATTTCAAAGGATGTCAAGGATGTCAAAAGTTTGGCAATATTCAAAGGACACCCGCATCGGCTATGAATCCTATTATCAAACCTTGGCCGTTCCGGGGATGGGCTATTGATTTGATCGGCTAGATTTATCCACCATCTAGTAAAGGGCATAAGTTTATTCTAATTGCCACCGACTATTTCACTAAATGGGTTGAAGCTATTCCCTTGAAGAAAGTCACCTCGGCTAATATGATTGATTTTGTTAAGGAGCACATTATTTACCGATTTGGGATTCCTCAGACAATTACTACCGATCAAGGTACTATGTTTACATCAGTGGAGTTTGATGAATTCGCAATCGGTATGGGGATTAAAGTATTGAATTGTTCTCCTTACTATGCTCAAGCCAATGGGCAGGCCGAGGCGTCTAACAAAGGAATTATTAAGCTTATTAAACGGAAGATTGAAGAAAATCCTAGAAGGTGGCACACGTTGTTAAATGAAGCTTTATGGTCCTATCGAATGGCTTGTCATGGATCGACCAAAGTTTCACCTTATCAGTTGGTGTATGGGCATGATGCGGTATTGCCTTGGGAAGTTAAGGCTGGATCTAGGTGACTATCTTTTCAAGATCAATTGGCTGCCGATGACTATGCTACTTTGATGACAGACGAGTTGGATGATCTGGCAGAGCATCGGTTGAGGGCTTTGATGAATATAGAAGAGAATAAGAAAAGAGTTGCCAGATGGTATGATAAGAAGGTAAAGGCTAAGGAATTTGCCGATGGAGATTTGGTATGGAAGTTAATCTTACCGATCGGGACTAAAAGTTCAAAGTTTGGCAAGTGGTCTCCTAACTGGGGATGTCGCTATCGGATAAATCGATCGGCTCCTGGTAATGCCTACGTTTTAGAAACTCTCGAAGGAATCGAATTTCCTAGAGCATTAAATGGCAAGTATTTAAAGAAGTACTACCCCAGCATATGGGTCGATGCATAAAAGTTTAAATGCTGATAAGACTCCTATCGGCTGGATTAAAATGTTTAGAGCAGGACTTAATGTTTCAATTGATGCCGATAATAGTCCTATCGGCTAGACCGAACATCAAGAAAGCCGAAGAGCGGGAAGGGGCAAGTGTGTTGCCGATGAAGAGTTCACATGCTTAGTAGCGCTTGGATGGCTGATATAGCGCGTAGGCGGATCTGGTCGGCTGCTTCTATCTCTTTGGCATCTTCATCGGCAGAACCTTCTATTGGCTTCAATTTCTTCTGAATTTCTTCTTCAGCTGCAGTGCTTTGCGACCATGGGTGTTTCGCTCTTGCTCGAGGTGTTTGATGGTCTCCGGCATTTGATTTTCTTCCTGCTGGGCTTGGGATAGGGCATCCTCCACTTGCTTGAGTTCTGCCAACAGGGCTTCTCGTTTTGCCGATAGGTCGGAGATTTTCTGCTTCAATGCATCGCTTGAGGATTTCAAGGTGCCGATGTTCTTGTGCTTCTCATCGGCTAAGAGTTTCTCTTTCATCATTGCCTCGGAGAGCTGAGTCTGAGCGGTTCTATCGGCAAGGCGCCGAGTGGCTCTCTGATACTGCAGCTGGCGACTTTCTAGGTGCGCCGCCTGGAAAAGGGTTTCTTCGGCATCGGCAGGAATCTGGCCTCTGAGGGTCTTGAACAGGACCTTGGCTGGGTCGGAGTCATTGACTAATTGAGCTGTATCTTGATGAAGGATAGCCGATAGCTCTTCCAGCTTAGCCCTGATCTCCACCGATACAATCCCAAATGCTCGGGAAGAACTTGCCTCTTCACCTTCGTCTTCGGAGATATCAATGGCGAAGGAAAATAGGCTGTCGGGGGAGTCTTGTTCCTGAGAAAGAAAATGGGACAAAATGAGTCATTCCATGATCAAAGCATTGGCAAATAATACTGGTGGAAGACTGTCTAGCTTACTTGCTTCAAGGCAATCCCTCACCATTGACTTGAGGATGCCGATGGAGCCATGGGTTGGTCGGTCAAAATTGTCGATGGAACTACGTCAGCTGAAAGTTAACAGAGAGGGTTATAAGGCTGAAAAGGAGCAAATTCATTGGCAATGATGTTATAAAGATATGTTACCTTGAGGAGGGACAATGCTTGTCTGAATTGAAGAAACTACCGATGATATGATTGAACCTGCTGGGTCGGTAGTTTGTTCGCCCACATCGACCGGTGTGTCTTCTGGTTGGGGTGCTTTTAGCTGAGGTTCTTCTTGTTGGGGTTCTTCCGCTTGTGGTACTTCTTGCGGTTGAGGAGGAGATGGTACTTGCTGAGTCTCTGTTTCTGGAGGAGAAGGAGAAGATTCCACCGGAATAGGAGATACCGGAGGAGGACAAGGAGTTGCTACTTTCCGGTGCTTCGATTGTGCTCTGGTACCTTTGGTGCCTTTTCTCTTCTGCTGGCTGGACTGGGGGGCATCAGCGTCTTTGCTTTTAATTCTTGCCGATGCAATGGTTTGCTGTAACAGAAAAAGGAATTTGTCAGTACCAATACAGCCGATGACAGAGTAAGATCGGTATAGGTGAGAAGGTTTAGCAGTTACCTTAAAAGCCTGCGCTAGGGCGGAAGCGGCTACCGATAGTGACGTCTGAGTTCTCCTGGTGGTGACTTTCTTGAGGCGTATACCCCGGTGCACGATAGCACCCAGGGTAGGAGCTTTGTGGCCGATTGAGGAAACTGGGCCTGATGCAAACAAGTCAATCGGCTTGCCACTCCTGCTGACCGACGGAGGAGTGTCATCGACCTGAAAAGTCACACAAAGGGTCAGTTACCGGTGAAAATAAGATTGAAAGAATTGAAACATCGGTTTGAAAGTACTTACGGCATCACTGGGAACTTCGTATTCGGGGTCGATCATGCCGCGGTATGTGAGGGCCGATTTGCAAAATAGATGCTCCTTCCATTCTGCCCACCACTGCTTATATGCCTGAGTGATAAAGGCGGCTGGGACCCATTCTGATAGGTCTACATCGGTATCGGCACTTGATGGCAGCTGGGCTACTCGAATCCATTCAAGAAGACTGGTGACGGTTTCCCTGGGCTTTATCACATCGGTGTAACAGAGTGCAATCGGCAGCTGGCCGAAAGCTAATTGGCGAGCTAGTGCCGATGGATTATAGAACTCATAAGTCTAGGGAGATGTTTTCCCACTGCCAAAGAAATTTACCGGTATGGCTCTGGGGGTCACAAATGCCATCATTACTTCGTTGTCCTTGTCAAGAGCCTCGTCGAACGGGTTGAAAACCAGAGGAAACACGGTGTCTGGGTCATCATAAGCTAACCATGCTCGTTCATCTCTGGTCAGACCTTCGTACAAGGATTGGAAGAATCGGCTGATCTGATCTGGATTACCCCCTGTACCTGGTAGAACTATGACGGCTTCACCAAAGTTTAAGAGAGGGCGTGTTGCCGATTCCTCTTCACCCAGCACATGGTTCTCGGCTATGTCCCTTGGAAAACGCTGAGCGAAAAGATTAAACTCCAGACGCTTGTGTAGATGGAGATTGAGCCACAAGTTAATGAACCACCAAGGGCCTCCCAAGTTACCGATAGACTGACCAAGCAAGAGCTTCCTAGTTACTTGGTGAAGGAGGTGGTAGGCTGCTCCAAGCAGGTATCGGCCGAGAGGAAATCGGCCGCCGTTGGCCAGATTTTCTGCTGCTGCTAGATAAACAGAAGTTGGTCCTGCCGATCGACCACAAAACACGAATTTGTCTAGCCACATGTTCAAGAAGCAGGTCTGCTCTTTTGCGTCAACAGGGCCGGTTTTGCGGTATTTCTGGATATACCCTGACCAGCCGCCGATAGCGCGGGTTTCTACCTTAGCACTGGGTTTAGTATCAAAGAAGTGGGTGCTATCGGCAGAAGAGATATCTAACCCGGTGAGCATAGCCACATCGGCAAGAGTAGGGGAAGCAGGGCCATGGCCAAAGACAAAGGCGTTGAGCGTATCTGACCAGAAGTATGATGCAACTATCAGTAGTGACTCGTTCCTATGCATATCGGCAATGGACAACCTAATGCATTGGGCTAGATTTCTCTCACCCCACTGAACTTCATTGGAGTTGCTGACCCTCAGGAACCAATCCTTCCATCCCACGGTAGGGCTAGGCCAGGAACGAAAAGCATCCTTCCATAGATCCAAAGAAAAATTCACTGACATAAAAGGGATTCTATTGGTTTCTGCATTTATGAGATCGGTTGGATCTGGATCCCCTAGTGGGCCAAGGCATTGGAGGTGTGGTTGATCGGTGGGGATGACAATTTTGTTAGCTGATTCCTAGTGGTTTTTAAGATAGAAAAGAAAAACAAAAAAAAGGGGGAAAAGAAAATGTTCAGTAAGACTGCGGATGAACAGGGGTGCGAGAAAAAGTACGAAGGATAGTGCGAAGGACTGACCTCAGGGATGATGAAGTTGACGGCCATTTTGCCACGGAGGAGAAGCTTGAGAGTTTTGGAGTTGTTGAAGAAGGAGCCTTGTCGGAGATCTTGGAGCTTTTCGAACAGCGCCGCCGCCGGGAAGGTGAGATTGGAGTTGTGGAATGATGTGATGGAGAAGGAGTACCCGAGAAGGAACTACTTATAGGACAAAACGGGCAGGGGCAAATCTGACTTATCTCTTCGCCGCATCCGAGAAATCCGAGGGTGCTCAGGTAGATACGGTAACTGTTTGCACGGTAATCAAGGGATTGTGCAGGAGATTTGACAGGAAGCAGTCATTATTCTGAGATATTTCACTGTGCGAGATCTCTTGGTCAGTCCATCGGCGGTGTCTTGTAACGGTCATATTGCCGATGGGCAAATAAAGTGGAGATAGCCGTTTGGGAAGATAAGGTATGAGCATCCTGGTCAGTCCATCGGCAAATCTTTGCAACGGTAATATTGCCGATATGCAACCAAAAAGGAAATATCCGTTTAGGAAGTTGAGGATTTCAAGGGGTTTACAAAAGAACAGGGTCAGAGTTGTTCAGATTGAGGTTGTCGGTTACCAGGTTAGGAGCATTGATTGCGGGAAAAGGCATCATTACTGCAGAGAATTTTGGAGCATTAACGATCTTATACTCCGAAATTGGGGGGCATGTGTTGACACCGTTTTTGGGCACGTGTGCATGTTTGATAGAGTACAGGCCGGCAGGATAGGACGACGGTGTTTTGTCTACAGGATGAATTGCCGATGAGGGTGGTTGTCGATGAAGGAGAGGTTGAACGTGACTAAGTCTGTAGATGGTGATTTGTCTGTGCCGATGGCTATGGCAAGGAAGTCTGTAACAGAACCGACCAAATTATAAGAGATTAAGCCCAACAGTGACCATTTGCATAGTCAAACCATCAGGCTTAAGCCCATATAATCCCGGTAGTCCGTGAAATCTCGAAGGATTTCAACCACACATCGCATAACAGCCAAGATCGTAATAAGTTTAGCGGTCGCCATCCACAAGTACATCCAGATTACAACATTCATAAATTACATCGGAGTTCTTAAGTTATTACAAACCAAGTTCTTCAAATAGCGGAAGCTTCATAGTTCGAAATTACAACACACACGATAAGTCTGATACAGTGCCATAGTTCGGTCAATCCCACAAAAGCAAAGGAAGAGACGGAGTGACCATCGCCCTTGGTCTAGTCATCACCCATAGTTGGGTACAGACAGAGGATGCAATAACCATAGTACATTTGACCATCTGCAAAACAACATGGGAATAGAACCCTGAGTACGAGAAGGTACTCAGCTAGACTTACCCGTCATACACTTAACATAAAGACTCATCAAGGATCATGAAGGCTATTTAGTGGGGTAGCTGACAACCATTTTGCAAAGACCGCAAGGTTTCATTACCCTAACCTACATAAATCTTTTCTTCTTTTAATCTGCTCAAGTTGAAAGTATCATTACCTATTATCTAGGTTTGCTCCTGTGCTATTACAAGCAAGTATGAGACTATCATAGTACCTCATCATAGCATTTCCTAAACCATTCATCATTAATAACCCAAGTGTTCCATAGTCCTTACTACGAGGGCGAAGCTCATGTCAAGTGCTCACTATCTAGGAGCGATGGCGATTCGAATCGATTTCTAACCAGCTGGCGAGGTATTCCCCACACAAACCACACTCACTGATCAAGTGAGCTACAGATTACCGTATTACACTATCCAGGACCAATTCGCGGGTTCGGCAGGCACCGCCAGTACCCGAGGACCATTCCGGCGACCGAGGTATCCAAGGTATACCAAGGTTGCGCGCCGCGCCCTCGTCGTTCTCCTCAACCATCACCAATACAGCGCATGCCGGCTCGATTCCCGGCCCGGATAGTGTTCAGGCTTCGCGGTCGGAACGACTTATCCTTCCAGCTAAGGGTGGGGCATGCGTTCAACATGACAAGAGGGCCGTCAACGATCGGTCCTTAATCGACACAGGCAGGGGCACCATGGTCAACCCACCATAAGACCCTGCCCGGTCTCCAAATTCATTCCACACTTGGTTATTCTTTTCCCCGAGCAACCAATGCTTAATCAAGCAGGTATCCACCTATATCTCGCAGGTGACAGGGAATCACCCGACTTCTACCGAACTAAGCAAGCTAAGCATAGACTCCGTGCCTATTTACATAGGACAAGGTAGTTGAATGAGTAGGAATAACAAGGAGTACTCATGCAGCAACGGTATCAGGCAACTCCTATCACTTAATATGCAATACAGTAGAACAAGTATAGCACTTTATATAAGTTAGCGAGAATAGGGAGACTTAGAA
The DNA here is from genome assembly GCF_000003195.3 of Sorghum bicolor. Taxonomy (NCBI): domain Eukaryota; kingdom Viridiplantae; phylum Streptophyta; class Magnoliopsida; order Poales; family Poaceae; genus Sorghum; species Sorghum bicolor. The sequence goes on from NC_012872.2 coordinate 41,720,480, forward strand.
TGCTCCGGGGCTTGCCTTTCTCAAACGTGCTGGGTCGGTGATCTGGACACTCTTGCAATTCCTCTCCGGGTTCCTGTGCTTCCGGAGGTTCCTGCTCCTGTATCTCCTCGGGTTCCTCGGGTCCCACTTCGTTCTCCTGCGAGCCTGTATGATGCATATATGCTCATGAGTGGAGTGTGAGATGCCCGAGTGGATGCTTGTATGAGAGAGTGTCAAAGGAGTCATGTTATGATGCATAGGTGATGCACTTGGTCATGCTTATTACAAGGTAGTCAACATCATCCGGGAACAATAACTAATTTAAGCATCTGTTGCATTCTCTTCTACAGATATTTTTCAAATGCAACCAGCAACCCCCATGATGCTTCAAAGATACACCAAACCCAACTTATTCCATTCAACCTATATATACACCCTTCATAGTTTTCTTTATTCATTTCTAAGCCCATTAAAAATCAAATGCAATTCTGTTCATCAATAAATTCCACAAAAATTACAGGAGACTACCAGCTAAGCATAAAGTCTACTGTAAATTTTTCATGATTTTTGGATACTTATTTTGAGCCACAAAAATCACAAGATTAATTAATAAGGCAAGTAAAATCACTCTACTGGGATACAAGTGTCAAACAACAGATTTCATATTTTTACAATTAGCATAATATCATAAGAAACACCCACAAAATTTTCCAAAATTATTGCATGACCCAATTAATTATTAAAAATCATAAATCACTGCCATGCAAGCATTTAAATTACCATAAATTCATTTATACACCAAATAATATGTAGTAATATTTTCCCAGTGAGTAAACACACATGCAAAGCCAACAAAACAAATTTTACATTTTTCAGAGCCCTATTTTGTTTACTATGCCTTTTCCAAGTTTGACAAAAACATGGATTAAATATACTTACACAGAAAAGTTACTTAATCATGACATGCAAACATACTAGACTATAGATCTGGAAATAAGGAATACACCAAAATTTATTTCACAATTTTTTTGGAGCTATATTCATCAAGATATGGATTTTTAAACATTTAAATCATTTTCCTGGAAATTATTTCTCTGAAAACAAATCAAATCCATCCCGAGACCTGCTAGGTGCACCCGGTGCAGTGCACCCGCGGCCGCTGACGAGCGGACCCGCCTGCCAGCCGGGCCCGCTGGTCAGAGCGCAGAGGGGGAGGAACTCCGGCGAGCCGGAGCTCACCGTCGGCGACCCCTTTCGGCGAATCAAGCGGCTCTACACGCTCTACGGCTCACGGCGGACCTAGCGCACCCATTTGCGCGGCCTAAAACGGACCGGAGCAGGCTCGCCACCGGCCATGGCGGAGCGGCGGCGCTGCTCATCGTCGGTACGGGACGCCGGCTCGGTAGAGCGTGGCTGGAGGGGCTTGCGAGCATCGCGGTGCCAAGGCGAACACGATGCGCCAACTACGCAGCACCGGAAGGCATGGAGACACGCGGATCACGCGTGCGGCGGCGGAGCTCTCGCCGGAGAAGAAAATGAGGGCGAGCGGGGCTCACCGTGCCTTACCGAGCGCTCGGACGAGTGTTCCGCAACGGCGGAGCGAGGGCGGAGCTCGGGGAAGAACTAATCGAAGAATGGCGCACGCACGGGGGAGGAACAGCCGAGGCGGAGCTCGGGCTCCAATGGCGACGGCGGTGCTCTGCGCGTGCGGAGCGAGGACGAGAGAGCGAGAGAGAGAGAGCTGAGGGGCGCGAATGGGAGCGGGGGCGGAAGCGAGCGCGACCGGGGCGCTTTGGTGGCCGACCGGGATGCGTCCTCGCTGCCGCATGCCCGCCACGCGGCGGCCGGGTCCTGCCGGCGCGCCACGGCGTCACGGCGAGGCCGTCCGCGCGCGGACGCGGGCGCGAGCGCGGGGAAGGGGGAGGGGAGAGCGCGGGCGGGCCGAGCCGGCTTCGGCCAGTGGGCCAGAAGCGAGGCCGCGGCCTGCTAGCGCCCCCTTTTCCCTTTTCCATTTTTTTTGAATTTCTTTTCTTAAATCCTCTTCCAAAAGCATTTTGACCATTTTCAAATCATTTTCACCACTTTCACCCAAAAGCAAAGTGGTGCCAAACTAAAAACTCTACAACTTTGCTTTAATAGGTAAGACCAAATTCTAAATAGAATTTGAATTACAAATTAAAACTTAGTTCTAGGTTTTTAAATAAAGTTATTTTGGATATTTTGTATAAATTCCATTTCTCAATTTCCATAGCTCCAAAAATTGCGCAAAAATGTTCTTAATTCTTCTTACACATAAAGCAACCTAATTTGAATATTTCACAATTTTAGAAGCAAGCATCCTATTTTTAACATATTTAAAACACATGAAATGATGCACATAAAATCATATTCTTAAAAGAATGACATGCTCATGATGCTTATGATTGATGAGAATGCTTATGCATGTTGTGAGGGGACTAAATGCATGCTTAATACCTAGGGTGTTACAGCCCTTCCCCCCTTAGGGAAATCTCGTCCCGAGATTTTGGGTTACTAACCATTTCTTGTGAAATTTTGGATAAACTGTTTTTAAGTAATCCTCTGTTTCCCAAGTAGCATCTCGATCGTCATGATGACTCCACACCACCTTGTAGGTTCGAACAACTCTGTTTCTGGTTACGCGTTCCTTGGTATCCACAATTCCCACTGGCTGCTCTTTATATTCCAAGTCCGCTTTTATCTTGATTCCTCGAGGTTCGATTCTTTGCTCCGGCACCTTCAAACATTTCCGTAGTTGCGACACATGGAAGACCGGAAAGATCGAGCTCATCTCCTCAGGTAACTGAACCTTGTAGGCCACTGGGCCTTTCCTCTCTAGCACTTGGTAGGGTCCCACATACCTGGGTGCAAGCTTGCTTCGAACTCGGAAACGTTGAACTTTCCTCATTGGCGTAAACTTGAGATACACATAATCACCTACTTTGAACTCAAGCGGCCTTCTCCTCTTGTCAGCATAACTCTTCTGTCGGGATTGCGCTGCTTGCATATGTTGCTGTATAATCTGCACCTTTTTCTCGGCATCATTCACAAAGTCGATACCATAGTATCTTCTTTCACCAGGTTCCACCCAGTTTAACGGAGTTCTACATCTTCGACCATACAAAGCTTCGAACGGGGCCATCTTGATGCTCTCTTGATAACTATTATTGTAGGAGAACTCAGCCAAAGGTAACCACGATTCCCACGATCCCTTGGATGATAACACACAGGCCCTCAGCATATCTTCTAACACTTGATTTAGCCTTTCAGTTTGGCCTGAAGTCTGGGGATGGTATGCCGTGCTTCTTATCAGACTGGTCCCCAAACTCTTATGCATGCGCTCCCAGAAGTGAGCGGTGAACTGCGGTCCTCTATCCGATATGATGGTTTTGGGGATACCATGCAACTTGACGATCTCAGCCATATATATATCAGCATACTCGGGAGGTCTGTATGTGTTCTTGACTGGAATGAAATGAGCCGACTTGGTTAATCGATCTATGATTACCCAAATCGAGTCATTCCCCTTCCTGGTTGTCGGTAAGCCGGTGATAAAGTCCATACTGACCTCTTCCCATTTCCACTCCGGAACTGATAACGGTTGTAACAGACCTGCAGGTTTCATATGGATGGCCTTAACTCTGCAACACGTGTCACAACGGGCCACGTAGGCGGCTATTTCTTTCTTCATCTTGGTCCACCAAAAGTGGGGCCTTAGATCTTGATACATTTTGCTACTGCCAGGATGAATAGAAAGCTTAGAGAGATGAGCTTCATCCATGATGCGATTCTTCAACTCCCGATCTTTCGGGACCACTAACCGCTGTTGAAACCACAGTACCCCCTTCTCATCAACCCAAAACTGAGTCTTTGGGTCATCTTTGATCTTCTCTTTGATGTGGAAAATACCCTTGTCTGTTTTCTGACCTTCAATGACTTGACTCTCGAGTGAACAACTGAGTTGTATATGACATAAGACCTCAGGATGCATAAGATTGAACCCATCTTCAAACAACGGTTGAACCATTTGATAGTGCGGTTTGCGACTCAAAGCATCTGCGACCACATTAGCTTTGCCTGGATGATAGTGAACTTCCAGGTCATAATCCTTGATTAGCTCTAACCACCGTCGTTGCCTCATATTCAGCTCGGTCTGAGTGAAGATGTACTTCAAACTCTTGTGA
>NC_012872.2:41725674-41751879 GCF_000003195.3 Sorghum bicolor
TAACCTTTCTCTAAGATGTTCTGCTACTGGAATCTGTGGTAAAGGGACCACGTGCGTAGCACAGGAGATGCTAGCAAAGTCAAGACGACGGGGCAGAGGTACTTGAAAAGAGTTACTGCCCTGTGGTTCTCTGAGAGATAACATCCTCTTTCCAGTATCTATGACAGCATCCCATTCTCTCATCCAGTTCATGCCCATGATAACATCCAAAACTAACCCAGGCATGACCACTAGATTTACCCGAAAAACTCGGCCACTTATATCCAGGGTTGCCCCTCGGACCACTCTATTGGTCAACACATCTGCCCCTGCTGAGCTGATGCGGTAGCCATAGCCCAGATCTGTAACTGGTTGATTATGCTTTTGTGCAAATGCTTGGCTCATGAATGAATGCGATGATCCAGAATCAAACAAAACAACTGCAAGATGTTGGTTGACACAAAACATACCAGCTGTTACCGGTTCTCCTTCCGGGATTTCCTCAATCGAGGTGTGATGCACCCGAGCTGGATAGGTTGGCTGTTGCCTTTTGGGGTAGGGACATTCCTTAGCAAAGTGCCCCATCTTGTGGCAGTTATAGCACGGACCCTTGGGCGCATTGTTGGCGGCAGGTGCTGCGGCTTGAATTGCCATTGGCTTGGCAAGAGCTATCGCCACCTTGTACGGCTTCTGCTGGGTTGGATGCCCGGTGTTCCTTCTCTGCGGCGGTCGGAACCTAGCACCCGGGGCAGGAGGACGATACTGCTGTCGCCCTGCCACTGGTGCCCTAGACTGGGATGATCCAGCTTCAAAGGCCCTCTTATGAGACTTGGATGCACTGTAGTTGTTGTTATTGTTCTCTTGGGTCAGACAATCACTGATATAGGCATTGAAAGTAGCCCTGGCCCCTGTACCCATGGTCTTCAGCATCTTTGGATTCAAGCCTCTCTGGAAACTAGCAATCTTCTTAGCCTCTGTGTTTACAAACTCAGGGGCATAGCGAGCGAGATTATTGAAAGCATGCAGATACTCCTTCACAGACTTCGTCCCTTGGGACAGCCTCATGAACTCCCCAACCTTCATTTCAACCACACCCGGAGGAATATAATTTCCCCGGAAAGCGGTGGTGGAGCGGTTCCAGGTGATTGGTGTCCCTTCTGGGTAGGTGGTACGGTGATGGGACCACCAAATCCCAGCAGGTCCTTGCAACTGATGTGCCGCATACTCAGCCTTGAGTTCTTCTGTCATTCGGAGAAGACGAAACTTCTGCTCCATGGTGTTGATCCACTCATCTGCTTCGAGCGGTTCCAAGGCCTCCTTAAAGATTGGTGGCTTGGTATCCATGAAGTCCTTGAACGAACTGTACTGGTTGACCTCCAGGCCACCCTGATTATCTCCGCGACGGGTGTTGTCAGCTATGTTGCGCAAAGCTTCTTCCATGTTGCGCTGCATCTGTTCCATGTTGCGTTGGCTCCCCAGAAACTGCGCGAAAAACACATCCGCAGTGTACGGGGGAGGTGGTGGTGGTGGCGGTGTTGGTGCTCGGTCCTCATTCCGTTGAGCCCCACCTCCGGATGTACCTGCTCCAAGACCCGGATTGCTGTTACCCCCGCCACGTGTTTGCACCATCTGCATACGCCAATGATAAGCAATCGTTAGGAGTTGCCATCAACCGGTAGAAAATGTGTAAAATCGTGCCATACTGAATTTACTGAGGGAATAAATTCACACAATAAACAAAGGCACAACAACTCATCATCCATGCACAACATCACTAACAGATTACTTAACATTCACGCAACAAGGTTTGCGTACATCCAACTTGCCAGCATACATACACTGGACTTTCAACATAACTCATAAGGTCTTACATAGCTCAGATCCAAAAGTACACGAGACATGCCATGCAACATACAACACAAAAGGAGAAGGACTAGCTCTAGAGCCCTAGCATCTAGTCGCTATGATCACTGTCCATGCCAGAGCCATCCTCATCCTCGTCACCACTAGCAGCTGCTCCTATTTCGGGATCCGCGTCCATCTCGTCCTCAGAGTCTAGCTCAGCTGCTCCAGGCAGGTGGTGAGGGTGGAGCTGGTTATGCAGCTGGTGGATCTCCTCATGCAGGTTCTCATTGTACTCCTCGGCATTAGCTAGCTGCTGCTCTAGCTCCAGCTGTCGGGCCCTCAAAGTGTCCTCCTCGTGCCAGGCTTCATTCCTCTGTCCAAGCACATGGACTAGCATGCGCTCGCAGTTCCTGTGAGCAGTAGTCACCCTGTCCTTCTGCTCCCGTACTGCAAGCAGGTCCTGACTCAGCTCACTGTTCTTCTGGACTGCCTGGTCTCTCTCTCGGGTCACACAAGCCAACTCTGCCTGTAGCCTCTCAACCTCAGAGTCAAACTCACGCTGCAACTGACGCTTCTCATCCTGGACGGTGAGAAGAGGCCCGGACAAGCGACCCAAACAACGCTCCAGGCCTCCATAGGTCTTCATCAACGCGTACATGGCACTCATAGCTGCACCGTCACTGTGCTGGTCCTCATCCGCACTCCTCTCTAGAGCATTCACCTCGGACTGATCCCACACCGAAGTGTAAGGGTCACCCCGGGGAAACACCCCAGCGAAGGCGTGGGCCAGCTCCCGCGGAAATCTCTCCATGAGGTCCCTCAAAACTGCGAAAGCTGCCCTGCTGGCACCGTGGAAAGGCGTGACACCTCGGGACTCGTACACCCAACTGCCCCAAGCAGGGTCTCCTCCGCTGGTAGGGACAACTGCCTCGATCCCCACCAGGGTCTCGTCACCAAGCGGCTCCTTATCCCAATAGTAGCGAGGCTCCCTTCCTTCGGGATACCCCATCGAACTGAGCACCCTCCAAAGCAAAGTGGGCATCCCAAACTCCTCTAGGAACTTGCTCTTATGTCACGAGCTCCTAGCTGCCAACGGACGGCGAGGGGCCCGCCCACCAGTGGACTTGCGAGCTGTGAGCCTAGTGCGTGCCATCTGCTGCAAATGGAATACCGTGGGTAAGAGCGAGGATTACCTTTATTTATTTCATTTAAAATTGGGACAGATTAAATTAAGGTGGAAAGTAAGCAATGATATGAAATGCACATGATGCATGTACGAACTTACGATCTCACAAACTTAGAAAACAAAGGTTAACACTAAGCGGTATACGCGGTGGCATGCACGTTCTCTCATAACGTAATTAGCGTTCTAAGCGAGAACGTGGTTAGTGTACCTGCAGAAAACTCATTTCAGCCCACCCACAGTATGATCGTGCAGAACAAAATTTAAAACTATACACTTCACATACACAGACACCCGTCCATGCATGTGACCTGTCACTACCCACATCATCGCCCTAATGACGGCATCGCCTCTCAGGACGGAATTCCCAGCATGCGGTACTGTTCCCAAGACACACCAACATGTGTGCATGACACAGCACCTGACAACACTTCCCTAGACCGGCAGTGTATCCGATCATGCTCTCACAACTCCCACTTACCATGGCGTAGAGGAAGAATTGATCCATACATTACCACTCAAATGAATGGCACTCATACTATTGCACGCCGTATGAGCGACGAGATAAAAATATGATGCATTAACCCCCAAGTCAGTACTTAGCTAGCCACCTTAGAGTCCTTAACTGGGCATAAAGGATATGACCATGGCACACTAGATAATTTTCCCAAAACTTAGTTTAACACCTTGATCATTATTAATTAATTAATTAAATCTTTTACTAAACCGGTTTAGATTTTTGTTTAAAACGTACTTATGAACAGTAACTCGCTAAACCTTGCTCCGATGCCAGCTGTAACAGAACCGACCAAATTATAAGAGATTAAGCCCAACAGTGACCATTTGCATAGTCAAACCATCAGGCTTAAGCCCATATAATCCCGGTAGTCCGTGAAATCTCGAAGGATTTCAACCACACATCGCATAACAGCCAAGATCGTAATAAGTTTAGCGGTCGCCATCCACAAGTACATCCAGATTACAACATTCATAAATTACATCGGAGTTCTTAAGTTAGTACAAACCAAGTTCTTCAAATAGCGGAAGCTTCATAGTTCGAAATTACAACACACACGATAAGTCTGATACAGTGCCATAGTTCGGTCAATCCCACAAAAGCAAAGGAAGAGACGGAGTGACCATCGCCCTTGGTCTAGTCATCACCCATAGCTGGGTACAGACAGAGGATGCAATAACCATAGTACATTTGACCATCTGCAAAACAACATGGGAATAGAACCCTGAGTACGAGAAGGTACTCAGCTAGACTTACCCGTCATACACTTAACATAAAGACTCATCAAGGATCATGAAGGCTATTTAGTGGGGTAGCTGACAACCATTTTGCAAAGACCGCAAGGTTTCATTACCCTAACCTACATAAATCTTTTCTTCTTTTAATCTGCTCAAGTTGAAAGTATCATTACCTATTATCTAGGTTTGCTCCTGTGCTATTACAAGCAAGTATGAGACTATGATAGTACCTCATCATAGCATTTCCTAAACCATTCATAATTAATAACCCAAGTGTTCCATTGTCCTTACTACGAAGGCGAAGCTCATGTCAAGTGCTCACTATCCAGGAGCGATGGCGATTCGAATCGATTTCTAACCAGCTGGCGAGGTATTCCCCACACAAACCACACTCACTGATCAAGTGAGCTACAGATTACCGTATTACACTATCCAGGACCAATTCGCGGGTTCGGCAGGCACCGCCAGTACCCGAGGACCATTCCGGCGACCGAGGTATCCAAGGTATACCAAGGTTGCGCGCCGCGCCCTCGTCGTTCTCCTCAACCATCTCCAATACAGCGCATGGCGGCTCGATTCCCGGCCCGGATAGTGTTCAGACTTCACGGTCGGAACGACTTATCCTTCCAGCTAAGTGTGGGGCATGCGTTCAACATGACAAGAGGGCCGTCAACGATCGGTCCTTAATCGACACAGGCAGGGGCACCATGGTCAACCCACCATAAGACCCTGCCCGGTCTCCAAATTCGTTCCACACTTGGTTATTCTTTTCCCCGAGCAACCAATGCTTAATCAAGCAGGTATCCACCTATATCTCGCAGGTGACAGGGAATCACCCGACTTCTACCGAACTAAGCAAGCTAAGCATAGACTCCGTGCCTATTTACATAGGACAAGGTAGTTGAATGAGTAGGAATAACAAGGAGTACTCATGCAGCAACGGTATCAGGCAACTCCTATCACTTAATATGCAATACAGTAGAACAAGTATAGCACTTTATATAAGTTAGCGAGAATAGGGAGACTTAGAATGCTCCGGGGCTTGCCTTTCTCAAACGTGCTGGGTCGGTGATCTGGACACTCTTGCAATTCCTCTCCGGGTTCCTGTGCTTCCGGAGGTTCCTGCTCCTGTATCTCCTCGGGTTCCTCGGGTCCCACTTCGTTCTCCTGCGAGCCTGTATGATGCATATATGCTCATGAGTGGAGTGTGAGATGCCCGAGTGGATGCTTGTATGAGAGAGTGTCAAAGGAGTCATGTTATGATGCATAGGTGATGCACTTGGTCATGCTTATTACAAGGTAGTCAACATCATCCGGGAGCAATAACTAATTTAAGCATCTGTTGCATTCTCTTCTACAGATATTTTTCAAATGCAACCAGCAACCCCCATGATGCTTCAAAGATACACCAAACCCAACTTATTCCATTCAACCTATATATACACCCTTCATAGTTTTCTTTATTCATTTCTAAGCCCATTAAAAATCAAATGCAATTATGTTCATCAATAAATTCCACAAAAATTACAGGAGACTACCAGCTGAGCATGAAGTCTACTGTAAATTTTTCATGATTTTTGGATACTTATTTTGAGCCACAAAAATCACAAGATTAATTAATAAGGCAAGTAAAATCACTCTACTGGGATACAAGTGTCAAACAACAGATTTCATATTTTTACAATTTGCATAATATCATAAGAAACACCCACAAAATTTTCCAGATTTATTGCATGACCCAATTAATTATTAAAAATCATAAATCACTGCCATGCAAGCATTTAAATTACCATAAATTCATTTATACACCAAATAATATGTAGTAATATTTTCCCAGTGAGTAAACACATATGCAAAGCCAACAAAACAAATTTTACATTTTTCAGAGCCCTATTTTGTTTACTATGCCTTTTCCAAGTTTGACAAAAACATGGATTAAATATACTTACACAGAAAAGTTACTTAATCATGACATGCAAACATACTAGACTATAGATTTGGAAATAAGGAATACACCAAAATTTATTTCACAATTTTTTTGGAGCTATATTCATCAAGATATGGATTTTTAAACATTTAAATCATTTTCCTGGAAATTATTTCTCTGAAAACAAATCAAATCCATCCCGAGACCTGCTAGGTGCACCCGGTGCAGTGCACCCGCGGCCGCTGACGAGCGGACCCGCCTGCCAGCCGGGCCCGCTGGTCAGAGCGCAGAGGGGGAGGAACTCCGGCGAGCCGGAGCTCACCGTCGGCGACCCCTTTCGGCGAATCAAGCGGCTCTACACGCTCTACGGCTCACGGCGGACCTAGCGCACCCATTTGCGCGGCCTAAAACGGACCGGAGCAGGCTCGCCACCGGCCATGGCGGAGCGGCGGCGCTGCTCATCGTCGGTACGGGACGCCGGCTCGGTAGAGCGTGGCTGGAGGGGCTTGCGAGCATCGCGGTGCCAAGGCGAACACGATGCGCCAACTACGCAGCACCGGAAGGCATGGAGACACGCGGATCACGCGTGCGGCGGCGGAGCTCTCGCCGGAGAAGAAAATGAGGGCGAGCGGGGCTCACCGTGCCTTACCGAGCGCTCGAACGAGTGTTCCACAACGGCGGAGCGAGGGCGGAGCTCGGGGAAAAACTAATCGAAGAATGGCGCACGCACGGGGGAGGAACAGCCGAGGCGGAGCTCGGGCTCCAATGGCGACGGCGGCGCTCTGCGCGTGCGGAGCGAGGGCGAGAGAGCGAGAGAGAGAGAGCTGAGGGGCGCGAATGGGAGCGGGGGCGGAAGCGAGCGCGACCGGGGCGCTTTGGTGGCCGACCGGGATGCGTCCTCGCTGCCGCATGCCCGCCACGCGGCGGCCGGGTCCTGCCGGCGCGCCACGGCGTCACGGCGAGGCCGTCCGCGCGCGGACGCGGGCGCGAGCGCGGGGAAGGGGGAGGGGAGAGCGCGGGCGGGCCGAGCCGGCTTCGGCCAGTGGGCCAGAAGCGAGGCCGCGGCCTGCTAGCGCCCCCTTTTCCCTTTTCCATTTTTTTTTGAATTTCTTTTCTTAAATCCTCTTCCAAAAGCATTTTGACCATTTTCAAATCATTTTCACCACTTTCACCCAAAAGCAAAGTGGTGCCAAACTAAAAACTCTACAACTTTGCTTTAATAGGTAAGACCAAATTCTAAATAGAATTTGAATTACAAATTAAAACTTAGTTCTAGGTTTTTAAATAAAGTTATTTTGGATATTTTGTATAAATTCCATTTCTCAATTTCCATAGCTCCAAAAATTGCACAAAAATGTTCTTAATTCTTCTTACACATAAAGCAACCTAATTTGAATATTTCACAATTTTAGAAGCAAGCATCCTATTTTTAACATATTTAAAACACATGAAATGATGCACATAAAATCATATTCTTAAAAGAATGACATGCTCATGATGCTTATGATTGATGAGAATGCTTATGCATGTTGTGAGGGGACTAAATGCATTCTTAACACCTAGGGTGTTACAAAGTCTGCCGATGATTATGACAAGGGAGTCTGTTGATGATACGGAGGGAGAGTCCGGGAGTTGCCGATCGGTTTGTGGAGATGTTCCAGCTTGTCACGGAGGGATAGCTTTATGTTTTCCTTAGTTATTTAAATCATTTTGTATGTAATTTGGAATTCGAATTCTAGTCGTGTCTGGTTGTAACTCTTTGAGCAGGGTATAAATATAGACCCTAGGGCCTTGTAATGAGCTATCAATCAATCAATCAAACACACGCTTTTACTCATATTCCAGCATCTACTTTTTCGACGACTTCGTCATACTTTTTTCTTTTTCATTATGAGTTCTTAGGAATTCGTCGACTTAAGCTCGGCGCGTTCTCAAGTTCTGCGTGAGTACCTCTTAGCCGTGACATCCGGGCGCATCGCTGTTGTCAGGACTAAAGTATTCAAGTTTCCACCTTTGCCGATAGTAAGGTCAAATCGGCTGGCACGCCTTAACGTTTGAATCGGGTATTAGCCCTTTGTGTTTGCAGACCAGCTTTTGCACCAACACATGGATATGATGAATAGTTGCTCTGCAAAATTTCAAATTTGAGTTCTTTCTCAAGTCTAGATATAACTGTTATAATTTAAAGCTTGCTCTAAACCTAAACTTGTGGGAAGAAAACTTGATCTGAAGTCTAAGTTGTTAACGGATACGATATGGGAAGGTTGAGATGTTGTTTATCTATTCCTAGAGATGCTAGAATTCTGGAGAATTTTATCTTTGAAAATGTTTAAAATATCACATGATGAGTTTATGTATGATGAGAGTTTAAATTCCTACCACAGCTATATATACATCCTTGCTAGACTTTGAGCCACATATTTATTTTTTACTGCTTATGAGCATTGAGTGCGGTCAAGCTGTGTAGACCCTTAGGAGGTTGTCATGTGGTTAAATCAAGATTCACTTGCACGTTCACTCATATATGCTGCTTCTACTCTGGAAGTACGCATCCATATATATCCACCCATTTCCATCTCCAGAACCACCCAAAAATATTCTACTCCTAATCCGGGAGAGAATAGCCAAAAATATTTATGTTTTTCCCCTGTGAAATAAATGCTCAAGTTATCTTGGTTACTACCACTTGGTATATTATCTCAAGAGATGAGTGCTCTAAAAAAATATATGAGGAAATAAAAAGGGGCAAGTGCCCGGAACCTCGAAAGAAAAGAAAAAGTGAGACGAGAGGTAAAAATGGACAAGTGTCCGACAGTAGAATTAGGGGTACAAGATGCCCACCTGAGAGGAAAGAAAAAGAAAATATAGAGCATCTCATTTTCCTCAAATTTCAAAAGAGCAAGAAAGGTGTGTATCCCCTCAAAAGAGCAAAAGTAGAATTAGACTTTCACCATTGTTATCACCATCATCACCATACACCATTCATTCGCCACACATGTGTTGACGGTCCTTAAGTATCAAATTTAATTATCAAATAAATAAAGAAAAGGATCCAAATGAAATCAAGATCTAGACTTAGGGTTTTATCTGACAGAATTCCACGAGTTTTGGTGTTTGTCTATTTCTGCAGGGGGTTATCAGGAAATACGGAAGAAAGGCCCACATGTCAGGATTACGTAAAGATATTAACGTGCTGCGCAATTATCTTACATCTAGAAGACTCCAGAAGCCACGAGACCGAAGCGGAGGCGAAACGGGGCCAGAGGCAGGGCGCCCGCCCTGTCCTACTGGGCGCCCGCCCCCTGTTGGAGTCCAAACAGGACTCTGCTTTGCGGGAAGTCTCCACCGACCTAAAGGATGAATCTAAACCATACAATCTATGTCGGTTTGATCCAAGGGCCCATATTCACTTGAAGGGACTATAAAACCAGACCCCCTGGCCCCTGGAGGAGAGAGCCTCTCAACCCTAATTCATTGTTCCATCAAGGGAGAAGAAGCCTCTGATCAAGATTAGAGCCACCACATCAATTAGACATCTAGATTAGCATAGCTACATAGGATTAGAACTAGAAGGAGTCAATCTTCGATTGGTTTCCGGATCTGTCAGGAGGATTCTTGGTAATTCTCTAATTGTGTTTCTAATTACTTTCTAATTATCTTTGTTCTTCAATATTATGAATATGACTTTGTTCTACTTCAATATATTGCTTATGACTTTGCTCTACTTGCTTATATTCAAGATTATATTGTTCTTAGTTTATCATAGTTATGTACTTGGCTTAGTTAGATACGATCTATATACATGCTTAGGATCGTATAGCGTTTATCCATCGGATCCATGGGTAAATGATAGATATTGTGTAGGCGTGGTGCTTATACCGTATTTATCTGCGATTGTACCCAATATGCCAGATCGTGGGGTAGTTCGTGATAGTGACAGCTTCATTGATTCTTATATAGTCCCCCTCTCGTGTATTGGGCTGGCAGAGCAACATTATTACAGGGGAGTGATTGCTATGTTTCTCATATTCCTTGCTAATATCACTATGCATGGGCGTAGTCTTGTCTTACAATGATTGCTAAGTATGCTTGCACTAACTATGATATGCTAGACTATATAGTTAAGAATAACTTACGGAATATTCTTGTAGTTCGTTCTAATACCATGCTAATGACTTTATAGAGTATCTAATTGAGGTGCTTATCATATTTATTATGTGGCTAGATCAGATTAGTTATCCTTGTCACTATTATTATTTCATATATCTTTTATGTGACACTTATCCCTGTATGATGAGTTAGATATAATGTTCTCAATTATACATGCAATGATAGATGCTCAATCTCATATTCTATTCTGTAATCAGTAGTGATGATTGCTAATCCCTTCTCAGTGGTAAAAATATAAATAACGATACCTGGAATACTTCCCGGTTAAAATGCTACATCGGTATTAATCTGTGCACTTGCAGATCCCATTCATTATTTATTTAGAAGAGCAATTGCATATTTCAATACCGCGTCTCTTATATCATGCTGGGGATGACAACTTGGCTTAAGTGGTGTAAGGGATAGGTTTGGCATTTTTGGCACCGTTACTAGATTTAGAGAACTTAGTCTAATTTTAGTAATACCCAACAAGCATTTTTGGCGCCGTTGCCGGGGAAGGTTGATTACCAATCAGGAATGGAATAAAAGATTTTGAGTTATCATTCGCATCACTAATATGATTGAGCTTATCTATTCTCTCATACAGTTTTACCCCGATATTTTCCTATTTCATCTTATGCAGGGGGATGTATGATTAGAAGACATCTTCCAGGAAATTTTGTTGACAATCCCGAAGCATTATTCAAGAAGACGAGAGCCAAGCTAAAGAAATCATCAACACTTCACGAAGAAGCTTCATCCAATCAAGAAGATCACCGGAACTTGTCTTCAGAGTTCGAAGCCATGGCGAACAAATCAATCCGCGAGTTCTCAGCTCCCACTACGGACAACATCCGCACTGGACCTGCTGCAGAGATCGATGGCAACTTTGAGCTCAAGCCTGGACTTATCAACATGGTGCAATCCAACCAGTTCTGTGGGAAGGCACACGAAGATGCTAGTGCTCATTTACAACACTTCCTGGAGATTTGCAACACATTCACCATAGCAGGAGTTTCCAAAGACGCTATACTACTTCGCCTCTTCCCATTCTCACTGTTAGGAAGAGCGAAGCAGTGGTTCTACGCTACAAAGGAGAAGAATACTACGTGGGCACTCTGCTCAACAAACTTCCTGGCTAAGTTCTTTCCCATGGGCAAAACCAATGCTCTCCGTGGGAAGATTACAAGTTTTCAGCATCAAAATGATGAATCTGTTCCAGAGGCATGGGAGCGCTTTCAAGACTACATCCTAGAATGTCCCCATCATGGAATGGAGAGTTGGCTATTGATGCAGACATTCTATCATGGGCTCAGCAACAGTGCCCGAGAGACCATGGATGTGGCAGCTGGAGGAGCATTCTTATCACTTACTATACCACAAGCCACAGCTCTTGTAGAGAAGATGGCGTCCAATCAAAGCTGGAATGAAGAGAGGACCCAGACACGCAAGAGAGGTGGAGGTATACATCAGCTGAAGGAGGTAGACATGCTGTCTGCAAAGCTAGACCTACTCATGAAGAAGCTCGATGATAGAGCTGGAGACAAGAAAGAAGTTATGCACATCTACGACTCTCACATGACTTGTGAGGAGTGTGGAGACACTGGACACTCAGGCAACCACTGCCCTGAGATGCTTGAGGATGTGAAGTACATCAACAATAACAACAACAACTACTACAACCGTCCTCAACAAAATCAAGGTTGGAATCAACAGAGGCCTAATTACTCAGGTAATTATCATGGTAACAATTCTTACAACAACAATAATAATTTTCCGCCTTTGAGAGAGTTAGTGTCTAATCAAGGAAAGCTAATGGATAATCTATCTAAGAAATTGGCATCTAATGATAAAATGCTAGAAAATATAAATAATAGAATGGATAATTTTTCTACTGCCATCAAGAATCAAATTAGCTTTAATAAAATGATTGAATCTCAGTGAAATCAAATAGCTGCTGCTCTTCCTACTACTAACCCCGGTATACCATCACAACCGGAAGGATTAGAATCTGCAAATCTTGTAGACATGTTTGATGCAGGTAATTGGAGTAACCCCGTCAATGAATTCTCTACTGACCTTCTGCCGGTCGAGAGAGGCGATCCAGGACGCCCCGTCATCCCGATCTCCATCGGCATGGTGGACGTTCCAGAAGCACTCTGCGACTTTGGCTCCAGTGTCAACATTATACCCAGGGTACTCTATGAAAAATTCTTTACATATCCTTTATTAGAGACAACCATGTGTTTGAAGTTTGCAGATCAGACGATAACTTTTCCGAAAGGAATCGTGAGGAACCTTTGTGTCCGAGTTGGTACCTTATATGCCCCAGCAGACTTCGTAGTGGTAGAGACCGGAAATGATGAGAGAGCACCTATCATCTTAGGGAGGCCATTCTTGAACACAACGGGAGCTATCATCTACGCCAGTGCTGCCAAGATCAGTTTCTACGTCAAAGGGAAGAAGGAGACATTTTTCTTCAAGAACAAGACTACACAAATTCCAGATCAATCCAGACGTGAATCAAGGAAGAGGACCAACAGGAGGAACAGGAACAAGCAAGTGTGGACCGAGTCAGCTAAGATGGTCACTGTAGTCCATGGAGGCCAAGATCACCAACTTAAGTCACCGCTTTTGACCAAGAAGGACGACCCAGGAATGCCAAGCATTTACTGCTCCATAAATGGATACAACTTCTACAAGACGATTTGCGACACCGGATCAAGCGTCAACATAATGGTCGCAGTCACCTATCGGCTCTTGTTCGGAACCATGCCACTAAGACCAACATACATTCAGCTCCAGATGGTAGATCAGACATTTCGAGAAGTTCAAGGAATAGTATCTGATGTCCCAGTCAAAATAGACGATCACTTTGTCTACACAGACTTTCAAGTTGTTGACATGGGAGAAGACGAGTATGATCCACCCATCATCCTTGGAAGGCCGTTCCTCAGCACCGTTAAAGCAATTATCTACATTGGAACCGGAGAAGTCCATATGCACTTCCCCTCAGAGAAGGTACGCCGTTATTTTACTGACCCTAACTATATCGTTGAAGAATCTAAGCAGGTCAGAAAGAGACGCAACCGCAACCAGAGGAGGCAGATCATCAAGGACGGATGGGCAGACTATGAAGGAGAAGTTGTAAGGTCAGAAAACGTAGAGTTTAAACAGAATTATCCAGAGGAGATTGAAGCACCGAGTCAGGTATGGAAAATGAAGATAACTATACAAGAAGAGGAGGCACTGCCGGAAGTACCGACTACGCCACCCAACGAACCTCAGGACGATTAAGAAATTGGAGAGTCCTGTTCGGAGGACTTAAAAACACCGAACGCCTTGCCAAGAGGTAAACTTGGTAGTTACCCTTTCCCTTTCAGTTATTTCAAATAGTTTACTTAGTTAAACATGCTCATGCTGTCTTGAAAAGAAAATAAAAATATGAAAAACAGTAAGCCCCATGTGAGTATACGAGTGGCATAAAACCCATAAGTACTTTCACTGTGGAGGCATAAAAATAAATAAATATTTTTCTGCTTTATAAAAAAAATAAAAATAAAAACAGGGAGTAATAATTATTAAGGAGTCTCAAGATGATGAAGGCTATATATTTATGCTAACACTTAATTAGTTCCACAAGCTTTGTTGTCTATTTGAGCTCCACAGAATTTAAGAATCAAGAAGACTAGCAGAAGGAGGACATTCTAATCGCTGTCAGAATGCTGCTGACTTTCAAATACACCTCTGCCGCCTGCTAGCTACATCAAGAGAAATTACGTCAAAATTCAGCTTGGGGGAGAGCACCCCCATTTACCTCGATAAGTATTTCTATTTATCTTTATACTTATATTATTTTAGAATATTAAAATACACATAAACTATGGAAAAACCAAATAAAGATTTTATGCTTATATATGTCTTTTGCTTAGTGTGTTTAATAAATAAATAAAGTGGCTATGCTAATCTGTATCTAAATAAAACTTAAGCATGGATATGATGGAAAGTTGCTCTGCCTAATTTGCAAATTTTAAAGTTCTCTCTCTCAAGTTTAGATATAACTGTTATAATTTAAAGCTTGCTCTAGATCTAAACTTGTGGGATAAAAACTTGATCTGAAGTCTAAGTTGTTAACGGATACGATATGGGAAGGCTGAGCTGTTGTTTATCTGTTCCTAGAGATGCTAGAATTCTGGAGAATTTTATCTTTGAAATCTTTAAAATGTTGCATGATGAGTTCCTGTATGATGAGAGCTTAAATTCCTACCACAGCCATATATACATGCTTGCTAGACTTTGAGCCACATATTTACTATTTACTGCTTATGAGCATTGAGTGTGGTCAAGCTGTGTAGACCCTTAGGAGCTTGTCATGTGGTTAAATCAAGATTTCACTTGCACGTTCACTCATATATGCTACTTCTATTCCGGAAGTACCATCCACATATATCCATTCATTTCCATCTCCAGAACCACCTAAAAATATTCTACTCCTAATTCGGGAGAGAATAGCCAAAAATAGTTCTGTTTTCCCCTTGTGAAATAAATGCTCAAGTTATCTTGTTACTACCACTTGCTATATTATCTCATGAGATGAATGCTCAATATTAAAAAAAACGAGGAAATAAAAAGGAGCAAGTGCTCGGAACCTCGAAAGAAAAGAAAAAGTGAGACAAGAGGTAAAAATGGACAAGTGTCCGACAGTAGAATTAGGGGTGCAAGATACCCACCTGAGAGAAACGAAAAAGAAGAGCATCTCATTCTCCTCATAAAGTTTCAAAAGCAAGGAAGGTATGTATCCCCTCAAAAGAGCAAAGTAGAATTAGACTTCCACCATCATTTTTTTCACCATTGTTATCACCATCATCACCATATACCATTCATTCGCCACACATGCACATCTTGATTAAACTTATTGACTTGTTACTTTGGATCCATGGTTTGACTATGCAATAAATGTCTTGTAAGTATGTATATTTTATCTCCCACCTATGAGCTCCAGATATTAAAGCCTTATTAGAGTAGGATGAGAGAGAAGGCAATGTCACTATGCCTCATACCACAAATACCACATATCTTGAGAGAAGGCATATACCATCAATGCCTTGGTAAGGATCCAAAAATACCACAAAAGAGAGACCTGAGAGAATCATACAAGGAATCTCTGAGTTTTATTTGAAAATCTACAAAAATCCCAGAGCTATAGTTGATCAAGAATAAGAGACATGGCACTTGGCTAGACTGTTCTATCTTTTAACCACTCAAGACAGAAGTGACAGTTACAAGTCCCATGGTGAAGGTAAAGTAAGTAAGTTTTAAGTCTTAACAGTCTACTCTAACTCAGAGATGAGATCTTACTTATGATCCATAGCTGAGTCTATCCTTGCTCAGGGACGAGAAAGAGGTAAGCTTGGGGGAGTTTGTTGACGGTCCTTAAGTATCAAATTTAATTATCAAATAAATAAAGAAAAGGATCCAAATGAAATCAAGATCTAGACTTAGGGTTTTATCTGACAGAATTCCACGAGTTTTGGTGTTTGTCTATTTCTGCAGGGGGGTATCAGGAAATATGGAAGAAAGGCCCACATGTCAGGATTACGTAAAGATATTAACGTGCTGCGCAATTATCTTACATCTAGAAGACTCCAGAAGCCACGAGACCGAAGCGGAGGCGAAACGGGGCCAGAGGCAGGGCGCCCGCCCTGTCCTACTGGGCGCCCGCCCCCTGTTGGAGTCCAAACAGGACTCTGCTTTGCGGGAAGTCTCCACCGACCTAAAGGATGAATCTAAACCATACAATCTATGTCGGTTTGATCCAAGGGCCCATATTCACTTGAAGGGACTATAAAACCAGACCCCCTGGCCCCTGGAGGAGAGAGCCTCTCAACCCTAATTCATTGTTCCATCAAGGGAGAAGAAGCCTCTGATCAAGATTAGAGCCACCACATCAATTAGACATCTAGATTAGCATAGCTACATAGGATTAGAACTAGAAGGAGTCAATCTTCGATTGGTTTCCGGATCTGTCAGGAGGATTCTTGGTAATTCTCTAATTGTGTTTCTAATTACTTTCTAATTATCTTTGTTCTTCAATATTATGAATATGACTTTGTTCTACTTCAATATATTGCTTATGACTTTGCTCTACTTGCTTATATTCAAGATTATATTGTTCTTAGTTTATCATAGTTATGTACTTGGCTTAGTTAGATACGATCTATATACATGCTTAGGATCGTATAGCGTTTATCCATCGGATCCATGGGTAAATGATAGATATTGTGTAGGCGTGGTGCTTATACCGTATTTATCTGCGATTGTACCCAATATGCCAGATCGTGGGGTAGTTCGTGATAGTGACAGCTTCATTGATTCTTATATAGTCCCCCTCTCGTGTATTGGGCTGGCAGAGCAACATTATTACAGGGGAGTGATTGCTATGTTTCTCATATTCCTTGCTAATATCACTATGCATGGGCGTAGTCTTGTCTTACAATGATTACTAAGTATGCTTGCACTAACTATGATATGCTAGACTATATAGTTAAGAATAACTTAGGGAATATTCTTGTAGTTCGTTCTAATACCATGCTAATGACTTTCTAGAGTATCTAATTGAGGTGCTTATCATATTTATTATGTGGCTAGATCAGATTAGTTATCCTTGTCACTATTATTATTTCATATATCTTTTATGTGACACTTATCCCTGTATGATGAGTTAGATATAATGTTCTCAATTATACATGCAATGATAGATGCTCAATCTCATATTCTATTCTGTAATCAGTAGTGATGATTGCTAATCCCTTCTCAGTGGTAAAAATATAAATAACGATACCTGGAATACTTCCCGGTTAAAATGCTACATCGGTATTAATCTGTGCGCTTGCAGATCCCATTCATTATTTATTTAGAAGAGCAATTGCATATTTCAATACCGCGTCTCTTATATCATGCTGGGGATGACAACTTGGCTTAAGTGGTGTAAGGGATAGGTTTGGCATTTTTGGCACCGTTACTAGATTTAGAGAACTTAGTCTAATTTTAGTAATGATGTTAAGAATACCCAACAACATGCACATCTTGATTTGACTTATTGACTTGTTTCTTTGTATCCATGGTTTGACTATACAATAAATGTCTTGTAAGTATGTATACTTTATCTCCCACCTATGAGCTCCAGATATCAAAAGACTTATTAGCGTAGGTTGAGAGAGAAGGCAATGTCACTATGCCTTACACCATAAATACTATATATTTTGAGAGAAGGCATCTACCATCACTTCCTTGGTAAGGATCCAGAAATACCACAAAAGAGAGATCTAAGAGAGTCATATAAGGAATCTCTGAGTTTTATTTGAAAATCTGCAAAAACTCCAGAGCTATAGCTGATCGAGCATAAGGGACATGGCACTTGGCTAGACCGTTCTATCTTTTAACTACTCAAGACAGAAGTGACGGTTACAAGTCCCATGGTGAAAGGTAAAGTAAGTAAGTTTTAAGTCTTGATAGTTTACTCTAACTCAAAGATGAGATCTTATTTAAAAGCATGTGTACCGTCAACTTTTAAGGCATTACAACAACTTCTAATCCATTGCTGAGATTATCCTTGCTCAGGGATGAGCAAGAGGTAATCTTGGGGGAGTTTGTTGACGGTCCTTAAGTATCAAATTTAATTATCAAATAAACAAAGAAAAGGATCCAAATGAAATCAGCATCCATGAGTTTTGGTGTTTATCTATTTCTGCAGGGGGTTATCGAGAAATACGGAAGAAAGGCCCACACGTCGGGATTACATAGAGATATTAACGTGCCGCGCAATTATCTTGCATCTAGAAGAGTCCAGAAGCCACGGCAACGAACGGGATGGCGATCAGGCCCGGGGGCAGGGCGCTCGCCCTCCCCCCTAGGGCGCCTGCCCTGACCTAGAGTCCAATCAGGACTCGCTTCGGGGATTACGCTCCACCGACCTAAAGGATCAAGGATAACCGTTCAATGAATGTCGGTTTGATCTGACGGCCCATATTCACTTGGAGGGACTATAAAACCAGACCCCCTGGCCCCTGGAGGAGAGGACCTCTCAACCCTAATTCATTATTCATCAAGGGAGAAGAAGCCTATGATCAAGCCTAGAGCCACCACATCAATTAGACATCTAGATTAGCATAGCTACATAGGATTAGAACTAGAAGGAGTCAATCTTCGATTGGTTTCCGGATCTGTCAAGAGGATTCTTGGTAATTCTGTATTGTTCTTCAATTGTTCATCTTTGTTCTTCAATATCATGAATATGACTTTGTTCTACTTCAATATATTACTTATGACTTTGCTCTACTTGTTTATATTCGTAATTATATTGTTCTTAGTTTATCATAGTTATATACTTTATATACATGTTTAGGATCGTATAGTGTTTATCCATCGGATCCATGGGTAAATGATAGATATTGTGTAGGCGTGGTGCTTATACTGTATTTATCTGCGATTGTACCCTATATGCCAGATCGCGGGGTAGTTCGTGATAGTGACTGCTTCATTGATTCTTATATAGTCTTCCTCTCGTGTATAGGGCTGGCAGAGCAATATTATTACAGGGGAGTGATTGCGATGTTTCTCATATTCCTTAATAATATCACTATGCATGGGCGTAATCTTGTCTCACAATGATTGCTAAGTATAATTGCACTAACTATGATATGCTAGACTGTATAGTTGAGAATAACTTAGGAAATATTCTTGTAGTTCGTCCTAATTCCATGCTAATGACTTGCTAGAATATCTAATTACAGATAAACTGGCCTTGCTCAGTTCTGATTTTTTTTAGGTTTTGCGTACTGTAGCTTTCATTTCTATTTGATAATTGTTGTCCAACATGGACTAACCAGGCTTAAAAGATTTATCTCGCGATTTATACTATGCAATTAGTTTTTATTTTCGTCTATATTTAGTGCTTCATGCATGTGCCGCAAGATTTGATGTGACAGAGAAATAAACAAGGCCTGAACAAGATTGCAAAAAATACTATCGTGTCTATTTTGCAAAAAAAATTAGAACTAAACAAGATCCTTATTTAGTTGTAAAAGATTTTGCAAAACAGATATTATAGATTTTTGTTTGTATTTGACAGGTATTGTTCAATTATGGATTAACTAGACTTAAACGATTCGTCTCGCAAATTATAGATAAACTATGCAATTAGTTATTTTTTAATTTATATTTAATGCCAGCGAACAGGCTCATTTTGCAGAATGTTCTGGTCACATCAAATCTTACAGCACATCCATGGAACATTAAATATATAAATAAAAAATAACTAAGTAAATAATTCACATGTAATTTGTGAGATGAATCTTTTGAGCTCAGTTAGTCTATGATTGAACAATATTTGTTAAATACAAATAAAAGTACTATAATAATATTTTGTAATTTTTTTCCAGAAAATAAACAATGGAGTTGAGCACGCGGCGTGCGGGGGCACAGGGCCGTGCGCTGGCGAGCTTGAGGGGTATGGGCATGGGCGTGGCATCAGCAGATTCAGACTCGCAGTGGCAGCCGTTGTCGTGGCCTCGGCACAGCTGTGCCACCGCGCAACGCACACTAGAAAGTAGTGTCAGTTGATTTATTATAAAAAAATAATACTAAATAGTTGGTAGATTCGGCTGATAAGCCTAAACGAACAAAGCTGCATGTTCGTGCACTGCTCTGCTTGCTCCCGTTAATATCGTATCGTATCGTATTTCTTCACAAAGTAAATCTCCAAATATAATAGAAATACACTAGTTTGTTTAGGCCGTATCTTCTCTGTTTTCACTAGTAGAAAGAGGCTCATAGCTGGCGCCCCCTTTTTATACCACAGGCGGTTCCAGTTACGACGCGCCTGTGGTACAAATCGGACGGTGTCAGAGATTTTCGGCCGTCTGTGGAAACGATTATCACAGGCGGTTGACTTAAGCAACCGCCTGTGTTATCTCTGTATAAATACCCCTTTTTCCTCCTCGACCAGAACACAGTAGCTCGCACCCACCTTCCATTGGGGGTGATTTTGGAGTTCTAGATTTCTCAAAATACAAGGGGGGAGGTTTTGATCTTCATTTCTAGGAAGGAGGTTGCTAAAAGAGGTTAGTTTATGTCTCTATTGCCTCAATTTGCTCATTCTAGCTCAATTTGAGCCACTTTTTGGATCTAGGGTTTCACCATGAGTGAGAGAGAAGAAAAGCTAGCTTTTTGTCTTGATTTGTTGATATGGTTAGATGGGGTTGTTTAATATGGTTGGATAATGCCTCTCGACATGTTTGCTTCTCAATTTAGCTAGTTTTTACAAGATTAAACCAATGGTGCGTTCTTATATATTTATGTAGAGAGATAATTGTTGATTTTTTTAATTATATGATAATTAGGTTTTTTATTTTCACCTTCCACATCATCTATCTATTTATAATGAATGTTGTATTTATATAGTTATGCTATACTTAGGTTTTCTAATTTATGTCTCTCTCTCTTAATAAATTTTTCAATTTATTTATCAACATGTATGTATGTTTTATGAGTAAGAGAGAAGAATAGCTAGTTTCTTGTCTTTATTTGTTGATATGGTTAGATGGGGTTGCTTAATATGGTTGGATAATGTATCTCAGCATGTTTGCTTCTCAATTTAGCTAGTTTTTACAAGATTAAACCAATGGTGTGTTCTTTGTATATTTATGTAGAGAGATAATTGTGGATTTTTTTAATTATATGGTAGTTAGGTTTTTATTATCACCTTCCACATCATCTATCTATTTATAATGAATGATGTATTATATAGTTATGCTATACTTAGATTATTTTTTAATTATGTAACTTAGGTTTTTTCCTTTAATCTCAAGCTTAACCATAAACCCTAGCTAATAAACCCTAGATAAATCCTTTGTAAACCCTTAGATCGTATGAATGGTGTTTTACAGGTAGTGATGGAGAGGTCATTTTGGATGTATAATTTATCAAGACTTGATCCATCATACATAACTGAGGTCCAGATGTTTATTGATGCTGCTCAAAACCATGCTTCAAGAACAAGAAAGACGCACATACATTGTCCATGCATGGATTGTAGAAATCTTGTTGTATCTAATGACATTCAACAAATCCTTACTCATCTGGTCCGTCGAGGATTTATGAAAGATTACTTGATTTGGACAAAGCATGGAGATGGTAGCTCTGCACCTTATACAACTGGAATGGTTGACGGGTTTGAGTTCGTACACGAGACACAACAACCTAATACCGATGGTTTAGCCACTGAACATGTTGTGCGAAATGTTCCTGATCATGGTTTTATTAGAGGAAATGAAGATGGCACCGAAACTAACATGGCTGCGGAAGATGCAGAATTTTTAGAGGTAATGTTGCGTCGTCATGCGAAAGATCCATCAGTGTTCTTCATGAAAGGTATGGAGGCCCTAATGAAGGCAGCAGAAGAGCCTTTGTATGATGAGTCCAAGGGTTGCACCAAAGAGTTCACGACGCTGCGGTCTGTGCTAAAATTGTTGGTGTGCAAAGCTAGATATGGTCTTTCTGATGCTGGCTTTGATGCGTTCTTAAGCATTATCGCAGACATGCTTCCTAAGGATAACAAAGTGCCTGCTAACACATATTATGCAAAGAAGCTAATCAGCCCACTCACAATGGGTGTTGAGAAGATCCACGCTTGTAGAAATCATTGTTTCCTATATCGAGGCGATGATTATAGAGACTTGGACAGCTGTCCCAAGTGTGGTGCAAGTAGGTACAAGACAAATAAAGACTACATCGAGGAAGAGTGTGTTGCCTCTATGCCTAAGGGCAAAAAATGAAGGAAGGCCCAACAAAAGACCCAGAAGAGTAGTTCAAAACCCACCGGCAAATAAAAGGAAGAAGTAGACTATTATGCGCAGAAAAAGATTCTTGCTTTGGTGATGTGGTACCTTCCTGTGATCGATCGATTGAGGTGCTTATTTGCTAACCCAGAGGATGCCCAACATATGAGCTGGTATGCTTCTGATGAGCACAATGACGATGGGAAGCTTCGGCACCCAGCCGATGGCCAGCAGTGGAAAGATTTCAATGAAAACCACAAGGACTTTGCTAATGAAGCAAGGAATGTTAGGTTCACACTGAGTACTGACGGAATGAATCCATTTGCTGAGAGGAGCAGCAAGCATAGCACATGGCCAGTGATCCTCACCATCTACAACCTCCCTCCATGGTTGATGCAGAAGCGAAAGTACCTTTTACTAACCATCCTTATCTCTGGACCTACACAACCTAGAGTTGATATGGATGTTTTCTTGGAGCCCTTAATGCAAGACATGAAGATACTATGGGAAACAGGTGTTCAAATATTCGACAAGTACCGCAAAGAATCATTCACACTGAGAGCAATTATCTTTGTTACGATCAATAACTACCCAGCTCTCTTTACATTATCAGGGCAGTTCAAGGGAAAGTTAGGTTGTGTGGTATGCATAGATGACACCGCTTACGTGTCCCTAACTGCATCTAAGAAGATAGTGTACATGAGGCACAGACGCTTCTTATCAAAAGGACACAGGTACTGGCTGAAAAAGATGGATAAGTACTTTGACAATAATAGTGAACTACAGACTACTGCTCCATCAGGTAACAGTAAAGGCCAAAGAGTTTTCAGCATAGTCAGCAAACTCAAATTTGATTTTGGGAAGAAGACAAAAGATGGAAAACCAAGAAAGAATGTCAAGCCAGCTCCAGGGGCTACATTCAAGAAGAAGTCAATTTTCTTCGAGTATTTGGAATACTGGCCAAAGTTAGACGTCCGCCACGCGATCGATGGTATGCACGTTCAGAAGAACGTGTTTGAAAGAGTAATTGGCACCTTGTTGGACATGAAGGGCAAGACAAAGGAAGGATTAAATTCACGCTTGGACATGGTACAGTTAGGCATAAAAAAAGAACTTCACCCTGTTAGGCTAGAAAATGGGAAGTACCACCTCCCGGCAGAAAGCTACAACCTCAACAATGAAGAGAAACATGAGATGTGTGTGTGGTTGAAGAAATTAAAAGTCCCATCTGGATTCTGCTCTAGCATACGGAGTATTGTGTCAATGAAAGACCTTACACTCACCAACTACAACTCACATGATTGTCATGTCATATTGACTACTTTTCTCCCTATTGCCATTAGGGCTATAAACCCAGTGTGGATAAAGGTTGCAGTTACATGGTTGTGCTACTTCTTCAACAAGATCTCACAGAAGGTGATTGAACGTGATGGGTTGGCGTCTCTTAAGGAATTCGTAGTGGAGACAGTTTCACAGTTTGAGATGTGTTTCCCCCCAGCATTCTTCGATGTGATGGTTCAACTTGTGGTGCACTTGGTTTCACAAATAGAGGCATTGGGTCCCATGTATTTGCATGATATGTGGACGTATGAATGCTTCATGTCAATACTAAATGGCTATGTATCAACTCGTGCTCGTCCAGAGGCGTCTATGGTAGAGGGGTACTTAACCAAAGAGGCCATTGGGTTCGGAGGTCCATTCTGCAATAGGGTCCTAAAAGACCAGGTTGCAATAGGTTTGCCTCCGTCACGACACGAGGGTAGGCTAAATGGAAGAGGTAGGATGGGAAAGAAATCATATGTCCCAAAAGATTATAATTCAGTCCTCGAAGCACATCACAGGGTCCTGCATCAGCTCTCGATAATGGAGCCTTTGATCAATCTACACATTGAAGAGCTTCAAAAACATAATCATGGACACACAGATGAATGGATAATGAAGGAACACAAGAATCAGTTCACCTCATGGCTAAGGGAGCAGGACATTCCAGATGGGGAAACACTCGAGAATCACACCATCAAGGTCTTGGCATCTGGGCCATCACGCCAGGTCACGACTTGGCAAACCTATGACATTAGTGGCTTCACGTTCTGTACCAAGTCCAGAGACCAAAAGAGCATGGCACAAAATAGTGGTATTCGATGCGACGCCTTAGACTCTGAAACTGGTGAGGAAACAACTTACTTTGGCTTCGTTGAGGACATATGGGAACTAGACTATGGTACATTTCAGATCCCTGTATTTCGGTGTCAATGGGTTGAAGACAAATATGTCACAGTGGACAACTATGGGATTAGAGTTCTAGATCTAAGCAAGGTAGGCTACAAAGATGATCCATGGATAATGGCTAACCGTGCTGCACAGGTCTTCTATGCTGAGCAGGTCCTCTCTCCTAAAGATAAGAAGAAAATTACGGACCATCCAAAGCACATAGTTTTCCCTGGAAAGCAACAAGCCATCGGAGTTGATGGTGTATGTGACTTGGATGAATTTAACCAGTTCAGTGACATGTCTCTCTTTGTAGACGACCATCCAATAAAGATAAGGAATGTTGAGCGAAGCATTCCACAGAGGTCGTTGCCCTGGGTGCGTCACGATGGACAAGGAAGAACAGTAGCTGCCTAGATTTTATTTGTCATTTGTCATGTAATCTATTTATGATAAAATGTGTACCTTATGCTACGTGCCCTTTTCTATTTCTACATGTAAGGGTTACTAGTGCCATTGATGTCGTATTGGTCTCAAACTTTTACTAAGGGTTACTAGTGCCATTGATGTTCAGACCACCAAGTTTGGGATTTTTCTGATGTGGTTTGTTACTTTATATGGTTTAATTGAATTTCCGTGCGACGTCACCCACTAATTAGCGCTTGAACTAAGTCTACCCCTGAAATGACTCCAAATGGTGCCAAACTTCTCCACAGGGTCTTATATGCCATACGAAATAAAACTTCCTTGTGGTTGGTGGAAAAACCTAGTGGGATCTAGGTGTAGTCCGTTATTTTTCATCTCATTTAGCACAAAGAAAAATGTAATAATAGCTTGCATGACCAGAAAATCCTAAAATCTTGTGTGGTGTTATCATTTGAGTGTAGAAGCTTGCCAAAAAAATTTCAAGACATTTGGAGATAGGCATAACATACATGCTTCACAAACATATAAGAGTCATTCCACCGAACTATGCTCAAACATATGGGTTCCTCACATTTATATTGTCTACGATAAATTGCACAAAGGAATATATTTTTCATAGCATTTACACACTACAATAAAGCTAACAAAATTGGATTTACATTTTTCTGGTATTCCTAGAATTATTTATGTATTAAACAAGATATGAGGCACATATTCAATTTAAATCATTTTTAAAAAACCTGCATATAAAAGTACCTCAAACATGAAATTTCATATTTTTAACATGTGTCTCTGGTCAAGAGGAACACAAGAAAATTTTTTTCACTAATTTAGAGTAAATATTTTTGAAGATATGATTTTTTGAATTATTTAAATAATTTCTAAAAATATATATAAAGAAAACTTTAAATAAACTGAAAATACATTAGTACAGGCGCCTGGGCTAGTGTCGGCGTAGGTGAAACTTGAGTGGATGTAGCTTGACTTGGAGCTTGTGACATCTTGCTTGGTGGCATGGTCATATCACCACACATCGGGTTTACATAGAGATATTAACCTGTGCGGCAATTTTCTATCATCTAGAAGACTCCATAAGCCACAGGAACGAATGGGAGGCCGAGCGGGCCCGGGGGCAGGGCGCCCGCCCACCCCCCTAGGGCACCCGCCTTTCTCTGGCAGCCAATTAGGCTCCGCCTCACGGATTATGCTCCATCGACCTAAAGGATCAAGGAAAACCATGCGATTAAGGTCGGTTTGATCCGACGACCCACGTTCATTTGGAAGGGCTACATAAGCAGGCCCCCTGGCCCCTGGAGAAGACACCTCTGAATCCCTTTTCATTACTCATAAACAGAGCAAAAGCTAGGGTTTGGAGATGAGAGCTCTCCTATCTTCTC
>NC_012872.2:41751979-41757148 GCF_000003195.3 Sorghum bicolor
GCCTGTACTAATGCATTAGTATTGGCGGTGTAGAAATGGTTTCTACAGGCGGTTGACAACCGCCTGTACTAATACCACCCAATATAACACTGGGTCTTCTCCGCCCGAAAATTTCCTAAGTCCTGGCGCCCTGTTCATTCAAACTACGCTGACAGGCTGCCGAAAATCCACGCCGCCGTAGCCGCCTCGTCATAGCCGCCGTAGCCGGAGCCCTCCGCCGTCGACGCCGAAGCCGGACCCCTCCGCCCTCGACGTCGTAGCCGTCCGGTGGTGAGCTTCTCCTCCTCGCTCTCTCTCTCTCTCTCTCTCTCTCTCTCTCTCTCTCTCTCTCTCTCTCTGCACGTCTGCACGCGGCGGCGGCGGCAGGGCGGCAGCGCCAGTGGTGGGGCCGGTCCGAGAAAGGGCGGGCGCGGTGGTGGCTGCGCGGGCGGGCGCGGTGGTGGCTGCGCGTGGACGGGTCCGGCCGACGGAGGCAGTGCGCGGCGGCATGCAGCCGATGGAGACGCAGAGGTTAGGAGTGACCCTGACACATGGGGCCCACCTGCCAGAGAGAGAGAGGAGGGGAGAGGGAGTCACGGGCTGGGCCGACTGCTGGGCCGGGAAGGGGAGGGAGGGGAGATTTTCCCTTTTTTTACTTTAGTAATTTATTTGTTTAGTGAAATTGAGTAAAACCATAAAAAAATAAGAAAAATTTAGAGAATATTATTATGTAATTTAAATGTAATTTTATTTATAATTATTATTTCATATGTATTATTTGTGTAGAAATATATGTATGTATTATTTGTATAGAAATATATGTATGTATTATTCATAATTATTATTTCATATGTGATTATGTCAAATACTTGTTATTTCATATGTTAAATACTTATTATTTCATATGTGATTATGTTGTATAGAAATATATGTATGTATTATTTGTATTGAAATATATGTATGTATTATTCATAATTATTATTTTATATGTGATTATGTTAAATACTTGTTATTTCATATGTTAAATACTTATTATTTCATATGTGATTATGTTGTGTAGAAATATATGTATGTATTATTTGTATAGAAATATATGTATGTATTATTCATAATTATTATTTCATATGTGATTATGTTGTATAGAAATATATGTATGTATTATTTGTGTCTATTATTTTATAAATACTTGTTATTATTTCTCTTTATATATGTATTAGTGTATATACCCCAGGATACATAAATTTAATTTTATGCATAAATTACATAGATTTCTACGATGAGTTCTCCACACAAGGACAAAGCACTGCAGTCCCAAGCCACGGAGCAAGTAGAAGGGTCAACAGACCCTATGGAACAAGCTCGTGAGGTCACGAAACAAGTAGAAACGGGCGAAGCATCAGGTTCGTCCTACGAACAAGAAGCTAGCGACGACATGGAGCCTCTAGAAGTGAGGAAGACTCGTCGTGAATTGGCACGTGACCCCGATTACAATCCTGAAGCCGATGAGGTATATTAGAGACATTCACGATTTCATGTAATTACATGATTTCTATTCATAGTTCCTACATATAAACACGCCCATGATTCACATGTCTATACTCAGGAGGCAATGTCTCAGTTTAGAGAGATGATGTCTCAGGAGGAAGTGGCACACGAAGACGCACCGGAACCGACGACAGCAACGACGAGCCCTGAGAGGCCATGTCAGTCTAGGAAAAGGAAGCGACAAGGTTTGAAACGAGGCAAGAGAGGGTTGAACCAATTTCCACATGACACATATGCCATCACAGATGTGAGCCCTACCGGACAGCCCCTAGCTCTAGAGGAGGCCCTACCCAAATACAGGAACGCAATTGGTTTCTGTGTGAGGGACTTTCTTGATATCACAGTTAAGAACTGGGCCGGTGTGTCGAATAATCACAAGATCAAAATTTGTGATAAGATTAAGACCAGGTTCGAGTTTCCTAGGAATGTGCCAGAAGATTTAGTGAAGGCATATACAATGAAGCAATGTGCAGTTAGTTTCCGAAATTGGAGGTCAGAGATGAATGTCAAGTATGCAAAGACAGGGATGGATCCGACATCCAAATACAATATTACTAAAGGGTAGTGGGCTGTTTTTCTAGAGCAGAGGAATGACCCTAACTTCTTAGCTCGGAGCGAAGCCAACTCCCAGCTCGCAAAGAGGAACAAGTACCACCACCATCTAGGCACAGGTGGTTACCAGTACCAAGTTCCTAAATGGAGGCAAGAAGAGGCTGCGAAGATGGCAGTAGGGTTGCCAGTGTTGTCCGAGCAAGTTGGTGAAAGGTCTGCGAATTGGATCCGTGCTCGGAAACCAAAGGAAACCGAGACGGGTGTATCCTTTGAAGACCCAATGCTTGATGAAACAATGAAGAGCATCTTTGCTGTGGCAGGCATGCAGCAGGAAGGCAAGTTTACGCCACGAAGAGAGAGGGACATCCTTAGTGTTGTCCTCGATAACCCCGAGCATCCTAGCTGTGTTCGAGGCATCTCATCCAAAGAAGGATGGAAGGATGGATTCGGCCCTCAATGGGAAAATGAGTATAAGAAACATGATTGGTACAAGGAACAAATGGAAAATTATTTTCAGGAAGAGGCTAAGAAAGACTTCCAAGAGATGATGGGGAAGTTGCTAGAAAAACCTCCTCCTGAGTTGATGCAGAAACTAGCGAGTGCCATGTCAAATGCAGCTACCCAAATGAGCACTCAAGCTCCCCAAATGCAGCAATTCCCAGTGGTGTCGCAACCGTTGGTGGCATCAAGTGAAACAATCATTCCAATCAGTGTTGCATCTACGGCAAATAAGGATCACTATCCAGTTGACGACATTGTTAGTTCTACACCTTGCTCCGTTGTCATAAGATATGGGATTAACAATCATCGTACAAGGGAAATAGCCACGGGCAAAGTGATCCCAGGAGGACCTAAATACCATGGTGCTGACATCCCTAAAGACTACTGCAGAGTAGAGGTATCAACCATGGTCCAAGGATATGAGGACGAGATTCTAGACATCCCTGGTCCCGAGGACATTGTGAAACTGGGACAGGCGATAAACAATTTCATCCTATGGCCTTAGAGGGACGTGTAACTAAGGGAGCCACCACCACCCTCTCAAGAGATGCCACTAACCCAAGAGTCGTCAGCTCATGTCGATCCTCTTCCTAACCCACCGCCTTCACCTCCCCAGTCTCTTCCTGACCCACCAGAATCACCTCTCCATGTTTTCCCTGTCCATCAACCATCTCCTCTCCATGATCTTTCTACCCCACATTCAACACAATCTCTACCACCATTCAATTCCACCCCTTCCCCACAACTCAAAGATCCAGAACCAATAAGTGAGCCACCAAAGGTGCCAAAGAAGAAACTATTTCTGATACCTAAGTTGATTTCACCATTCGAGCCTAAGAAAAAATCAGCTGGGCAAGTGAGATTTTTGTCAGGCATTGCTTCGAAACGCACAATACAAGAGCATGAGATTTCTGAGCTAGCAAAGTCAGAGGTGCCGGCGCCTAAGGTCATAACTCCTGTCAATTTCAAGGTGCCAACTGCAGAAGACTACAAGACTATCCCCAAAAAGTACGTGTGGGGAAAGCCTCTACTCAGTCGGACCGAACTTATAAAGAAACCAAGTGGTATAAAAAGGTTTCATGACTCGTACATGAGAGCCTCTTCTGCTGGCATCGACACCATAAGCATGCACATACCACAAATAGCATTTCTTAGCCAGAGTACTGACAAATGCATGCTTACATTTGATGACATGTGGGCACTGATGAACCACGAGATGCTAGATGTACAGATCGTAACGGCATTTGCATTGTAAGTGTTACATAGTTACACACATTGTAGTTGCATCAAATTTCAATATCTGACATGCTTCTGTCTTGCAGAATGTTTTATGATCAACAAGATATGTATTTTGGTTCGGACCTAAATTATTGTGCCGAAGAAAGGAATGCCTATCTCTGCCCAATAGATATAGCCGAAGATCGGCACACATTCCGGATCGGAAATGACAGCACAGAGGTACAGGGTTTCGAAGGTGCAGAACAGGATGAGAAACTCCGAAAGTTGAAACTTGATTTTGAAGCCAAATACGCCTTCTACATTGGACATTCACTAATAAAGTTTCAAGACAGGAAAGCGGTGGTGGCCCCGTACCACTTTGGGTAAGTGTGAGTTTACAAATATCTATCTAAATTATTCCAATGCATAAATCCATCATGGATTTAATTCGAGCAGGAGGCACTGGATATGCTTCATCATTTATCCCAAGGAGGGAATGGTGTTGGTACTAGACTCTGCAGATTACCCGAAAGAAAGCTATGCTCCATTCATCAAACTGCTAGAGCTGTAAGTCAAGCTATGCATGCATACTTAAGCATAGTGAGAATTTGACAATAACATGGTGAATCTATTTGAGATCATAGGGCATACAGGTTCTATAAGATAAATCATGGAAAGTGCGAGTCCAAGAGACCAGGGCAACCATTGAAGGTTATACATAACTGGCCAGTACGTATAAAAGTTTACTATTATGAATACAAATCATACACATATGACCACAGTTGCAACTATAATTAAATAACCACTCTCCTGTTATACAGTGCATGAAGCAACCACCGTTATCTGTCCTCTGTGGCTACTACATGTGCGAGAACATGAGAGAAAACGGACGATATGCAAGGAACCCTGACAAGGTAATATAAGTAATAGTCTATTAAAGTTGGAAGTCATAAAATATATAATGTTTATAAACTTTCTTTGCAGGTATATAAGCAAGGGACGGCGGAGCGCATGGACGAACGTGCTTTAGACAACATAGTTGAGGACATCTGCTCGTTCATCATGAAGCATGTCATTCCACGTGAAGGCAAATATCATGATGATGAAAGCCAATTATCCAGGCCACAGTTCCGAGTGCTAACAGAGATTAGTAAGCTCAAACTTACTAAAGAGGGTTATTAGAGGACAGAAACAAACTTTGATGTATATATATATATATATATATATATATATATATATATATATATATATATATATATATATATATATATATATATATATAGAGATAGATATACTCGTGTATTTATCTTTCTGTCTGAGAGCACCAAACTTTGATGCA
This sequence comes from Sorghum bicolor, assembly GCF_000003195.3. Taxonomy (NCBI): domain Eukaryota; kingdom Viridiplantae; phylum Streptophyta; class Magnoliopsida; order Poales; family Poaceae; genus Sorghum; species Sorghum bicolor. Next base: position 41,757,114 of record NC_012872.2, read on the forward strand.
TACATGTGTGTGTATGAGAAGAAGTATATAAATCT
>NC_012872.2:41757248-41853334 GCF_000003195.3 Sorghum bicolor
GCTTCCCTAAGAGAGCCGCCTGTGTAAAAGATTTCTACTGGCGGCTCTCAAGCGACCGCCTGTGGAAATGGATGATTTCTACTGACCTCCAGCTCAGGCAGATCCGAAAAACGCCTGTAGAAATATGTTACCAACCGCCTGTATAGTGTGCCAATGTACTAGTGTTTAACTCTATTTTGACTCGTTCAAGTTGTGCTTGATTCATGTCGATAGGCTCCACGCAGTAGTTCTAATGTTTATCATGTCACTTGATTATGAATTTATTAATTTAAATAATTATTAGGTTAGTACTTATTTAATAGCTTTCTAATTAAAAGCAATATAAGTTTAAATCCATTTTCGTTGTGCTACGACTGCGCCGACCATAAGTATGTTAGTATGAACTTTTAACATGTCTCATATTGTTGAACTTTATAACTTATATTTTAATTTGATTTAAGCATATGTGATTGAATTTCTAAGTAAAAGGAATATAGGTTTATACTTTGCTCTTTCATAAATTAATGTTAATCTAATTAATATCAACATTAGTGTATTTTTAATTATAAGATACTTAATTCAACCTTTAAACATAAGTGCCTTTAATTATTTGTCATATTTTTTATATAAAAACATTAAATTTATTAATATATAAGCACAATTAGTTTTATAATCAAAAGTAACATATGCTTTAATCCTTCTTGTTTCATATGCAAATATTAATATGATGTAATTGGTATCATCAGTATATTTTTAAGTTATAATTCGTTTATCTGAAATCACATAGTATGTAGGTCGAATAGATGTTCTCAAATATTAATTTTTTATGCAAGCTAAAGTTTGAATAACCTAAATAAATATGAGACATATTTAAAAACATAAGTTTGCCAGATTTAGCGTGGTTTTTTCAATTAAAATGCATAGCGATTAATCTAAACTAATGTCACTCACATGGTTTTGTTCAACTAAAGTAAATGAAGCTCGTAGTTATTTCTTTTGCAAAATAAACGTTCTGGTAGCCGCTTCGCTCTCGATATTTCTTGTGTTTCTGTGCCTGTAGTGACGATCCCTCTTCTTTAGTATGTTATTTTAAAGCTTTTGCTATGATTGGTGTATTGTTCTTAGTATACTTTGTTTGTTTCCTTGTGTGAGTCTTTGTGCTTGGTGTTTGCTATGAGTAGAAGTGAATGGTACGTAAGCATTGAAGACCAAAAGCTAAGTGCTAGAAGCTGCAGAAGGAAACATGAAGTTTGAGGATTCTCTAAGCAAGTTGCTTTGGGTGTAAAGCAAGTTTAAGGCAAGTATAACATTTGAGTTTTCTTTCTATGACCATGATCTTGTCACTTGATTAATGCTTAAGCAACAAACAATAAAAAAGATTTGTTTGCATCTTGAGGATTTGTCTATAAGTGATCACCAGGATTGACAGTACAACCATGAGAGCTATAATGGCTTTGGCTTTAGTTCAGTACAAGGATATATTCTAGCTTGTTAGTGGTTACCTTAAATGGCGTAAGAATGGCTAGACACTTTGGTATAGTACCCTGTGCATAGGCTGCAAGTTATGTGCCATAGAAGGGGGGTCTATATCTACCTGCTGAGTGAATTTAATGGCCCGAACTTGTTAGAAGAACCTTTGGAAGGCTTCATAGTGATCCCTGCTGACCTCCCTATGAAGGGGGTTAAGTGATTAGCAACCTCGGGCAAAAGGGTAAATCATGACTCATAGGTAAAGGTGTACAATGTCTGTAGAGTGTTTAAATTGGTAGCCATGATCATGGACATGAGTGGCCTTGGGGACATTTACATTAAGGGTGATGATTTGTAACACTCCTAGTGTTAGCTTGCATGTTAAGCATAAGCATTGCATCAACATGAGCATCATCATACTCACTCATAAGCATCATAGCATGATCACATGTCACTTTGTTTATATACCCTTTGTGGTTTGATTGCTTATATGGCTTGGTATGTGTGTAAGTAATGTTTGACCAATGTATACAAGTGCACATTGTCTTGCAAAATACTTTATTCATGCTTAGAACATCATTTGGAACAATATTCATGTTGGAGGTTTCTACCAAAAATGCCCCCAAGTCAAGGTTATCCCTAGGTTGACCTAGTTTGACCCAAAAACCTCTTTTCAAAGGTCCTTTATGAATACAGTGTTAGAACCTTGCATGTCAATGACCTCTAAAGCAAAGTTGTAGTAAATTTTATAAGCTACGAAAGTTGTTTTAGTACCTGTTCATGAAAATGTACGGAACCTACTCAAAATTTGCTCACAAGACAAAAATAGGGTCTGTTTTTACACTTAGCCGAATTTGCCTAAGTCAGAATCTGCACAGTTTCAAGGTAGGTCTCTTGGGAGCTTTGTAGTTTGAAATCTAGGCGAAACTAGACATTGATCCTTAAATAAACCCTATAGAACTCATGTAGCTCTTTCTATTGGGACAAATTTGAGCAAAAACCGTCGAGTAGATTGCGAGTAAAACGTCGGTAAAGTTCAACTTTCCATCACTGCGATGGTCGGCTTCATTCACCGATTCAGTTTGCCGCCTCTTGTCGAGCCAGCTGTCGACCGTACGTCGCCAACGGCCCCTCCTGTCAGCCCCGACGCTGTCCTTAAGTCGACACGACGTCGTCCCATGCCTCAGACGCGTCCTTCTCCCACCCAGCGCGCCCCATTCTCGCCCGCTAGAGCTCGACGACGCTCCACCGCGGTTCGGCGAGCTCCTCCACCCACACCGCCGCATCGCGAGCCTAGCCACTCCGTACAGAGCTCTGCCACGACGTCCTCTACCTCGTCGCAGCATCCGTTGTCCTAGTCGAGCACCGGTGAGCCCACATTGCTCACTCTGCCGTGAGCTCTACCTCGTCGGCGTTCGTAGAGATCACCGGCAACGTGGCCAGACCTCTCTGGTCCACCTCCGGCCGTGATTCTTCTTCCTACAGCTTCCCCTTGCTTCACTCTTGCTCGTCTTGAATCTCTACTGGGTCACCATGGCCCAGCTCACCGGTGTACCGCCGCGCAGCGCCGCCGCTCCGCCATTCTCGACGGCGAGCCCCCTAGAAGCCAGTAGAGCGCGAGCCAAGTAGGTCAATCGGTCCGCCTTGAAGAGAGAAACACGACATTGCCCTCGGTTTCCCCGGAGACCTCGCCGTCGTTGAGATTTCTGGCGACTGAGCTCACCTCTGTCCTTTGTGTCCCTGACACGTGGGACCCCTCCGTCAGCCTCTGCACCTCTCCGCCTCTATTTCTATTTTTGGCATATTTAGAGTGTTTTTGGAAAATTCATAACTTGAGCTAGGCAGATCCAAATGGAGTGATTCCAGTTTTGTTGTACTCTTGAGTTAGTCTAGTTTTTAATAAAAATATGAAACATGCCATGTTTTTGCAGAAATCAATAGTTGTGATTTACCTCTTTTAATCCCTAATAAAAAGAGGGCAATTATATCTTGAGATCTGTAAGTCCTATGACCATGCAAAATTAGGAGGATGTTACATATGCTATGAACAGGCTCCGATAAATTTCTCATGGTTTTTGGATGCCTTATGTTGAAGTTATAAATATCCCTTGTTTAAATAGGAGTTTCTTGTGGTATTTTTAATAAATTTATTATAAATCCTTTTGTGATGAAACTTGCTGGGTGATGTAACCATGTGATGTTAAAGCTACGAAAAATCAGAAATCTGTTGTTTGACACTCTTTGATAGGGTTTCTCATTTATGCCTTTAATGCCTTTGGTAGCTTGTCATTTTTGTACACTACAATCTACATGTTCACTGGCCATGAAACTTTTACTGTAACGTTGCTTTGGCATGAGTAGCTTGTTGTAATTTTGTTGGAATTTTTGGAGCACTGGTACTATATGCTCATTAATTCACCTTAATAATCAAATAAACAGAAAATGGGATATTGAAAATGAGTTTCGACCTTGCCATGATGTTTTGTGGTGTTTCTTATACATGTTCTAGCTGCTGGTACCTTTGGTTTGAACCAATGGTACTTTCTTAATATGTGCTAAAATATTATTTTTGCTGTTTAGGCCTCATCTAGAGCAAATTCTGGGTAGTTGGTAGAAGTTCCTTAAGAACTGCTTGAAGATGAAGTTTTCTGGAAAACTTGTGTATAGAAAACTTGTAGCTAACTTATGTCCAAATTTCATGGCATTTGGCTGAATAGTTTAGAAGTTATGGCTGTTACGAGTTGCTGCTGCGAAATGCTTGCTCTCTCGATTTTCTAGAGCAGACCTGGGACTTTGTCTGTTTTGACCTGCTTCTGTTGGTGTGATGTCTAAATGTGAATTGTAGACAATTTGTTAAGCTTGTCAGAAAGTGCTCACTTACTTAATTTGGCCAACTAGTGACCAAGTTATACCTGATTCTTGTGACCACCCAGTCTGTCCATCAACCCAGTTGCTGAGTTTAGGTAGTTGAGGTTGAATAGCTTGTATAGTTAGCCTCTCTACCGGATATGAAGTATGCTCTTACTTGTTAATCTGTTGTCTACTCAATCTTAGAAGCTTTTAATGATGTTTGCAACTTGTTACATGTTCCTTAGCTCCTCATCATGGCATATTGCATCCTGTGTGTATTCCCTATGTTTATCACCTTGTCATGCATCCCTAGGTGCACCCAAAGGCGTGACAGTTTTGGAGTTCACCCCGCCCGAGCCGGAGGAGCAGCAGAGGGAGCAACCTCAAGAGGAAGGAGCTGAGGAGGAGGACTTGCCGGAGTGCCCCGATCATCGCCCGTCCACGTACATCGAAGGCAAGCCCCGGAGCATTATAAGCCTCCTACTATTTTTGTTATCATGCTCAAGAGTCAATTAACTATGGTTATGTATTGATGCATTAAGTGTTAAGCGTTGATATGACAACCTTGCTACATAATGACTGCCTTGTCCACCTTATACCTCACCTTGAGTAGGTCCAGGATCGAAATACTGCATAGCCATGCTTAGCTCGGTAAAAGCCATGTGATTTCCTATCACCTGCGAGAGATAGGTGGATAACTGATCACAGTTGGCTATATTTGCTATCGTGGAAATAACCATGTGATAATACTGAATGGAGACCGGGCGGGAATGCGATAGTGAAGCAACAAGGCATGGAGGTCTTGGGAGTGGATCTATCCCCGTCTGTGTCGGTTAAGGACCGATACAGTGTACTTCCTCTCATCATGTTGAACGCATGCCTGACACTTAGTTGGCTGGATAAGTCATTCCGACCGTGAAGCCTATGAGTCAACTCAGGATGGGCACCCCGTTCTGTTTGAGTGCGCACCCCAGTAGGGTGGTAAGTTTGTGCAGGGAGACAATGGCATAAGTCCAAGGTGTCAATTTAGAGTCCTAACCCTTGCATAATCCTTGGTGTCACTTTATTTCTGGTTTGTGACGGGTAAGTCTAGTTGAGTACATTCTCGTACTCAGGGTTTTATTTACCCATGTTGTAGATGACATCGTGTATCACGGTTATTGCGCTAACTGTCACCATCCGGCTGCGGATGAATAGTAGATCTGAAGCAAGATCAGCTCTAGTTGCTTTACTTAAGCTTTTGTCTGGGTTGATCACAAGATTGGCATGTAACAAGACTATGTGTGTGTGAGGTTTCAAAACTACTTTGCTTCCGCTATCAAACTGGTGTTGTAATAAGTTTCACTTGAACTCTGATGGATGCAAAACTATGTTATGTGTTGAATGTTTGTAATCTGTGATGGAGATGCTTGATCATGTACGATCTTGGTTGTATGTTGATTGAATCAAGATCTTTTGAGGTTTCGTCGGACTACCGGGTTTATATGGGTTCAAGTCCATTGGCTTGCTGCTTTTGTGGTTGCTAATTCATTTGAATTCTTATAAATTGGATGGTTCTGTTAAAGCTGACATCGGAGCAAGATCAAGCATTTAACCATCATAGATGTACTTAACAACAAATGAATTTTTATCCCTAAACTTTTTGGCAACTTAGGCTATGCATAGGGCTGTTTTGAAAATGTATGAACAAAAATATACCATGCTAGTGGTCATACCCTTTATTCCCGCATAAGGACTTTTAGGTGGTTACAAGTAATACTAACTGGGGGTTTTTCCTTTCGTCGTCCAAACGGCGTGCAATAGTATGGATGCCACTTACTTAAGTGGTAATGAATGAATCATATACCTCTACGCCACGGTAAGCATTATTTTTGCTTCGTCATCCATACGGTATGAAATTATATGGATGCCACTTGCTTGAGTGGTAATGTATTGATCTATATGCCTCTACACTAAGGTAAGTGTGAGCTGTGAGAGCATGACCGTCCAACTGTTGGTCTAGGGGAGTGTTAGTTGTGGTTACAGGAATATTTACATGTTGCACACATGTATATATGAAGGTACTTAATTGTGGGTAGTTGGTGCGACCGTGTATACATGTTCGACGTATATATGGACGTGCTTCACATGGATAGTGTGCTGTGATATATGTCTGTGGATATATATCGGAGTACCTAGCTTGAATTTAGAAGATCAGACTTTCATTTCTACACTTATACTCTTGTGGGGTTGGGCTGAAATGAAATTTTCTGCAGGTACACTAACAGCGAAACGTGTAGACCGTTTAGTTTCATTTAAAGAGAGCACGTATGTATCCCACCATCTATACCACTAGAATTAATATTCTCTAGAAGTGGTGAGGACGTTTGGAACGTGCATGCATCATGAATCATTCATGCATTTCTTTATGCACTACTTAAATTTTTGTAAATCTGAAACTTGTACCTAGTTATCTTCTCTTATATGTAATATTCTCTTACTCAAATTGTGGTCTTTCACTACAGATGGCAGCCCCACACTCAAGTGAGACTTTCCTAGACATGTTTGGCACTCCTACTTTGTTGTGGAGGGTGCTAAGCTCAGTTGGACATGAAGAACCACCTAAGTACACTTGGAGGGAGGCAGAGAATGCATGGTCTTTGCCTTGGGTAGATGTCCAAATCACAATTCCCCCTTGTCCAAACAATCCATAGTGGCTATGTTGGATAGTGGAGTCTGATGGTCAAACCCCTTGGGAGGGCGCCCAAGTAGCAGCCCTAGAGGTGTTGTTAGAAATTTACAAAGACTTCGGGAATGAACTTGTCAATTGCCCGGCAGGAACCTTTCCTACCTTTGTGTCACAAGTAGGGACTGAGCCTTTAGAGATCAGAGAAGCCATGCTGGGGTATAGTTCTAGTCCCGCCATGAGTGCCATGCTGGCAGTACTAAAGCTATACTATGTGTGCCAAGACACCTATGTAGAAGCTATGCTAGCGCTTCCGCAAGCTCAAGTTGGGCAGCGCAAGCTACGTAAGCGCGTGCGCAAGCACTGCAAGGCCTTTAGTGATGCACAAGCTGAAATCCAAAACTACCACATCGCCTTGCAAGCTCGCCACAATCAAGTTGAAAATGCAGTTAGAGAACGCAATGAGACGCAAGCATGCATGATGCAAATGACTAGAGAGTGAGAAGAAGCTATGCTCTAGGTTGAATATAGAGAAGCTTCTAGAGTTAGAGCCCTGTTCCAAGCTGAGGTTAGAGAGCAAGAGCTAATCCATAGGATTGTTGAGTTGCAGTTAGATGTCCATCGCCTAAACAATGTCATAAATCCTATTCCACACCCTGTTCCAGTTAATCATGAAGAGGACCCTAGTGAGGAAGATCAGGATGATGCCACGGTTTCTAATGAAGAATCTAAGGAAGATCTGTAGTTTAGCAATGGTTTCCACATTTATGTACCAGCTCCTGTCTCTTTTATGTATTGGACATGTAATCTGAATTTTCAGTTGAAACTCTATGTACTTTGGCTGTGGTGACCTCCATGTAAGACTTAAGCTGTGACAACGGCCTTGTGTAGACATTTGTAGTTTTATGTGATGCTCCATGTCTATGTTGAGCTTGAATAATTTCCAGTGATGTCTTTTAATCCCTAAGAATTTATGTGGTTATGAACGATTATCGTGGATGATGTTCATTTATGTGTTAACCAGTATCGTGGATGATGTTCATTTTGTAAATGAATTATTGTGCCTTGTATTATATGGATTTATTTCAGTAAATTCCGTATGGCATCAATTGAGATTCATTGGCAATTATTTTGTCATCCTAAATGATCACTTGGTATGCCTTGTGCAGATGGCTCGCAGTACTCATTCCGGCCATAATGGGGCCAGCGGGTGCTAAATGAGGCTATGCAAACCATGGTGCAGCAGAACCGAGGTGGTCGCCATGTCCACCAAGGTGGAGAAGCAAACCAGTATAGCAACTTCAAGCAGTTCTAGGACACCAAGCCGCTGGATTTCAAGGAGGCCTCAGAACCTCTAGAAGCCAATGAATGGTTCACCACTCTCGAGCAGAAGTTTCGCTTGCTGAGGGTGACAGAGGAGCTGAAGACAGAATATGCAGCACATCAGCTAGAAGGCAAAGCAGGTGTTTGATGGAGTCATCACAGGGCCACCTTGGCTGCCAATGCTATTGTAACCCTGGGATCAGTTCAAAACTGCTTTCAGGGATACTTATATTCTATAGGGATTAATGACCATCAAGCATATTGAGTTCATGAACTTAACTCAGGGCACCAAGAGTTTGACTGAGTATCTTCATGCCTTCGATAACTTGTCTCGCTATGCCAAGAAGCTTGCTAGTTTCAAGAGGGGACTTAGGCCCAAGCTGTCAAAGAATATGGCTGGTAACAAGAGTACCACCTTCAATGAGTTCGTGAGTGATGCCTTGACGTAGGAGAACTCTAATGCGATCTATGCTGCATCCAAGAACCGCAAGAGGGCCTATGAAGCGGGTGCTTCGTAGTCCAAGGCTTCGGTGGCAACCAAGCCAGCTTATCACCCGCCCAATGCTGTGCCAAGGTACAAGCCACCATAGAAGAAGTTAAATGTGAAGACTAGCGTTCACAAATCTTTCATTGTTTCTCTTTCTAGGGGCGCCATAGGTCAAGGGAGCTCCAATACTCCCCTTGCTAACCGTCTGATGAGGACATCCCAACCAAGCATGCTCCCTCTAATTCCACACCAACCTCTACACCGACTACGCCGGCACCAGCCCAAGCCATTGATGGAGCAATTACACGTAGCCGAGCCAAGAAGCTACAACAAGAGGTGAACGCGCTACTTTGTGAGAGTTCTATAATGTTAATGAGAATATTATACTACCTAAGTGTTCTACTTTGGTTGTGCTTAGGTATACACATGATGAGGGAGGTGACCCGGACCGCAAGGATTGGAACAACACGGTGCAGAACGGACCAGTTGAAAGAAGGGCAGATCGGACCAGTGCGGTGCAGAACGGACCAGTTGAAAGAAAAGATCATAACTTTCACTTCCGAGATGCTATGAAGGCCCATGAGCACTTGTTGGAAATCTCTTCGAGTCTACTTTCCAATGAATCTAGTGGTGACAAGTTTGGATACACAATATTGCCTCTAGACAAGAATTAGTACAGACTGCTTAGAAGGTCAACAGTCTGTCGTGACAGAATGTTGGTACAACTTGCCAAGTAAAACTGTACCAATCTACAACGTTTCATGGTGCATGGCATACATTGCTGGAAAGCTCTTAGAGTCTAGTTTCACACCCAAGAAATGGTTCATCATTTGGACTTCTAATAAAAAGTTATGGTCAGTTTATTGGAAAACTGCTCTAGAGGCCAACAGTCACACGAAGCCACTTCGGGAATCCATTTCGAGGGGACCTTTCACATTGTCTTCCCTCAGAAACTCTATTTCGTTTTCATACCTATCTAGCAGGGCTGTTGCTGGTATAAATACCCCCTAAGACTCATTGTAATTGTAGACTTATGATATTGAGAATACAACCCACTTTGTTCAGCTGTGTGCTAACAAATTCAGAGAGAGATCTCTACCCCTTTGCTCTTGTGTTTTCCTTCGCGGAGATTACAGAAGCGGCCGCGTCATCGGCACCCAATCCGTGCTCCTGATCCTCGAGTTCAGGTTGCGTAGGTTGGTTCTTTGAGAGTGTGGTTGGGCAAATCCTTGGTTCAGGCTGCCGTATAGAGACGGTGGTTGGCTCCTTGTGCGTGTCGTCAGGTTGCACTAGTTATCCTCGCTGCTTGCAGCAAGTTATCAGCTGATCTTTATCTAGTTATCCTACGTCGTGAAGATTGGGACAACGACCTCACCATCTGGTATCAAAGCTCAAGTTTCCACTTTAGGATTTTTACCCTTAGCTACATATATATATCTTGTTCGTCCTATCCACCAAAAAGCCATAAAAAATTGCATTAGCCCTTTGTTTCAATCTGTTTTTCTTGTGAGTTTGGTTAAGTTTCAGTCCATTAGAGTTTTGTTTAGTTGCAGATCATCATATCCTTTGTGTGTCCTTTGTGCCTCTTTTATATCTACAAATCCCTAAAGAAAATCTGAAACCGGTATCATCCTTCGCGTAAACTTTGAGCCTATCAAGTTAGAACGCTGACGGTTGTGTCTTGTTTCAAAAAAAAAGTGTGTGCAAGTGTTATATCTGCTCTTGTTCTTAGTTATAAAAAAAATATCAAAAAAAAGGAAAGTGAAAAAAAAGTAGAGTTGAGGAAGAAAAGTTGTGAAGAAAGAGTAGAAAGCTGTTTATGTGCTCAAGTTCTGAATTTTATATCAAGTCACACAATTAGTCATTATCCATCTTTGGTGCAAAATTTTGCTTGGGTTTGATTGCAACACTTTCATCCTAGGCATACTCCTTGTTTGCATCAAATCTGAATTATCTTTGCGCGTGTGTTTGATCTATTTACAACACTCATATCTTGTGGTCAGCACTAGGCATTGAACTTCTAGTTTGGATTGTGGTTTAACTTTACAATATCAAGAATTTAGACTGCATTCCTTGTGAAATATATCCCCACCAAGCTCTACAAATCACCCAGCGTCATAGGAAAACACTGATCTTGGATTCTCCCAACCATCATTCTCGGTTACCACCTCGCATTGGCCGTTGTAATCTGCGGGGAACTCACATGAGCTTCGGTTGGTAAGAGAGGTGAGATTGTGAGATTCCACATATAATTCCCTATTCTACATATATTGTTGCTTTGCCTTCACTAATTTTTTACAGTAAGATGTCTGAGCATCCGGAGATTGATGATTGTGTCACCATGGCACAATTCAATGAGATAAAACAAAGCATGGAGATGCTAACAAACAATGTTCAAGCACTCATGAACCGGTTGCAAATTCATCCTCATGATAATGCAAATGGCAGTCACCAAGAAGATGAAGTTGAAGAAAGTGAAGGAGAAGCTGCTCGTCATGCAAGGGACGGCGTAGAGAGCGAGCTGCTGCCAATGCAAGAAGACCTCCTTTTCCACGACGTGATCATGGTGGTAGAGGTGCTGGTCATGGACATGGGAGAGGTATTGGATTGGAAGAAAGTGAAACTGAGGAAGAGGATGATGAAGAAGAGGATGAACAACCCCATTATGATGATCGTCATCACCGAAGAAATCGTAGGTGTAATCAGCACAATGAAGATAGGTTTGGCAAGTTAAAATTCACCATGCCCCAGTTTGAAGGAGGATCTGATCCTGAAGCATATCTTACATGGGAGTTGAAGGTGGATAAAATTTTTCGTGTGCATAATTATTCTGAGAGAAAGAAGGTTGCCATGGCTGCTCTTGAGTTCGATGGGTATGCTCTAATCTGGTGGGAGCAAATGTTGAATGGAAGAGAAGAAGCTGGTCAAGGTGATGTTCGTTCATGGGCTGAAATGAAGAGTGAATTGAGAGCAAGATTTGTCCCCAAACATTATCGCCGTGATTTATTTGACAAACTACAGAATCTGAAGCAAGGAAGCCTTAGTGTTGATGAGTATTATAAAGAGATGGAGAAGGTGATGATTAGAGACAATGTAATTGAAGATGAAGAGCAAACAATTGCAAGATTTATGTCAGGGCTGCATCAGAATATTCAGCGCATTATTGAATTTCAGCAATATCGTAATCTTGTTGAATTGGTGCATCAAGCTAGCAAAGCTGAGCGGCAATTGCAGCAGGATATGAAGTCCACTAGAGGAGTATCTTTGAGCACAAAGAGTGCAGCAAGTGGAAGTAAATTTGCACCCAAAGGAAGTGGAAGTAAAGGTACATTTTCCAGCTCAAATGGTGGTGCACGATCTAGCAACCTTGGTTCTTCTAGTAGCAAAGAGTTGGCTGCTCAAAATGAGAAATTCAAATCAGCAAACTCAGTGGGTTCTTCCAGCAAGAGTAGTGTAATTCAGTGCTTCAAGTGTGGTGGTCGTGGTCATGTTGCAAGAGAGTGTCCAAACGCTAGAACCATCATTGTGAATGATCAAGGGGAGTATAAATCTGCTAGTGAGGAAGAACAAGAAGATAGTGGAAGAGAGAGTAATCTTGAGAAGGACATCTGTGAATTTGAATCTGGTGCTGCTCTTGTTGTAACTCAATTTTGAGTGTACAAATGAGCGATGCTGAAAATGGACAGCGGCACAATCTTTTTCAGACTAGAGCTAAACTGCAAGATAAGGTTGTCAAAGTAATCATTGATGGTGGCAGTTGCCACAATCTTGCAAGCAAAGAAATGGTTGAAAAGCTTGGGTTGAAGCTGCTGAAACATCCCCATCCATATCATGTGCAATGGCTTAATAATTCAGGTTCTATTAAGATTGCACAAAGAGTGAAAGTTCCATTCAAGGTTGGTGAATATATTGACACTGTAGAGTGTGATGTGGCGCCTATGACAGTGTGTCACATGCTGCTGGGAAGACCATGGCAATATGATCGATTGTCTCTACATTGTGGTAGAACCAATCAATACACCATCAAGTGGAAGAACAAGGAGTTGATTCTTAAACCCATGACATCGCAGCAAATCCTAGCTGAGCACTTGCAAAAGAGCTCCGAAGTAAGGAATGAGAGTGCAAAAGAAGGAGAGAAAAATAATTTGAGTGCCCTCCACAAATCAGTGAGTGAGAGCCACAAGCCAAACATGATAGATGACAGAAAAAGAGAGGGAGAGAACTTCGTGATGATAGCCACCAAATCTGAAATGAGAGATGTGAGGAAAAACCCAGATCAAGTACTATTTGTACTTGTGTGCAAGGACACATTGCTTTCAGCTAATGAATTAACATCTGTCCCTAGTGTTGTTGCACGTGTTTTGCATGACTATGACGATGTTTTTCTAAAGGAAACACCTGCTGGACTTCCTCCTTTCTGCGGTATTGAACATCAAATTGATCTCATCCCTAGAGCTGCACTTCCAAACCCTCTGGCGTACCGCACCAATCTGGAAGAAACCAAGGAGATTCAAAGGCAAGTACAAGAACTTTTAGATAAAGGATATGTGCGAGAAAGTTTAAGTCCTTGTGCTGTTCCTGTGATTTTGGTGCCAAAGAAAGATGGTTCTTGGAGGATGTGTGTAGATTGTAGAGCCATAAACAACATCACCGTTCGTTATCGTCATCCTATTCCTAGGCTAGATGATATGCTTGATGAATTGAGTGGTTCTATGATGTTTTCTAAAATTGATTTGAGAAGTGGTTACCATCAAATTAGAATGAAGATCGGAGATGAATGGAAAACTACTTTTAAAACAAAGTTTGGGCTGTATGAATGGTTAGTTATGCCTTTTGGTTTGACCAATGCCCCTAGTACGTTCATGAGATTGATGAACCATGTCTTGTGAGCATTCATTGGAAAGTTTGTTGTTGTTTACTTTGATGATATTCTAATTTATAGCAAGACATTGGAGGAACATGTTGATCATATTAAGCAAGTTTTGGATGTGCTAAGAAAAGAAAAATTATTTGCTAACCTTGAGAAGTGCACATTTTGTACAGATCAGGTTGTGTTTCTTGGTTTTGTTGTTTCAGGTTCAGGAATTAAGGTTGATGAATCAAAGGTGAAAGCAATCAAGGATTGGCCAACTCCTGAAAATGTGTGTCAGGTGAGAAGTTTTCATGGACTTGCTGGTTTTTACAGGAGATTCGTGAGAGATTTCAGCACCATAGCTGCTCCGTTGAATGAGTTAACAAAGAAAGGTTTTGCCTTCCAATGGGGTGAACCACAAGATAGAGCATTCCAAGAATTGAAGAAGAGGCTATCCAAAGCCCCCTTGCTGGTGTTACCGGAATTCACTAAAACCTTTGAGGTTGAATGTGATGCAAGTGGGATCGAATTCGGTGGTGTCCTAATGCAAAAATGGACAGCCGGTTGCATACTTCAGTGAGAAGTTAGGAGATCATGAGGCTTTGAAATATTTAAAGGGGCAAGCAAAACTGAATCGTAGACATGCCAAATGCGTTGAATTCGCTTACAACAGGGCAGTACATTCTACAACTAATATGTGTCCTTTTGAAGTTGTGTATGGATTCAAACCCCTTGCTCCGATCGATTTGTTTTCTCTACCATTGTAGGAAAGGATTAACATGGAAGCATCCAAGCATGCATCATATGTCAAGAAGATTCATGAGAAGACCAAAGAAGCAATCGAAAGAAGGTCCAAGTACTATGGTGATTAGGCAAACAAGCATCGCAAGAAGGTGATATTTGAGCCTGGAGATTTAGTGTGGGTACATCTTCGCAAAGACCGCTTTCCTGAGAAGCGTAAATCCAAGTTCATGCCACGGGGAGATGGTCCATTCAGAGTGCTGTCCTGGATCAATGATAATGCCTACAAGATTGAGCTTCCTGAAGATTATGGTGTTAGCACAACCTTCAATGTTGCTGACTTGACACCATTCTTTGGATTAGAAGAATCAGAGTCGATGTCGACTCCTTTTCAAGAGGGGGAGGATGATGAGGACAGCCCAACCAAGCATGCTCCCTCTAATTCCACGCCAACCTCTACACCGACTACGCCGGCACCAGCCCAAGCCATTGATGGAGCAATTACACGTAGCCGAGCCAAGAAGCTACAACAAGAGGTGAACGCGCTACTTTGTGAGAGTTCTATTAATGTTAATGAGAATATTATACTACCTAAGTGTTCTAGTTTGGTTGTGCTTAGGTATACACATGATGAGGGAGGTGACCCGGACCGCAAGGATTGGAACAACACGGTGCAGAACGGACCAGTTGAAAGAAGGGCAGATCGGACCAGTGCGGTGCAGAACGGACTAGTTGAAAGAAAAGATCATAACTTTCACTTCCGAGATGCTATGAAGGCCCATGAGCACTTGTTGGAAAGCTCTTTGAGTCTACTTTCCAATGAATCTAGTGGCGACTAGTTTGGATACACAATATTGCCTCTAGACAAGAATTAGTACAGACTGCTTAGAAGGTCAACAGTCTGTCGTGACAGAATGTTGGTACAACTTGCCAAGTAAAACTGTACCAATCTACAACGTTTCATGGTGCATGGCATACTTTGCTGGAAAGCTCTTAGATTATAGTTTCACACCCAAGAAACGCTTCATCATTTGGACTTCTAATAAAAAGTTATGGTCAGTTTATTGGAAAACTGCTCTGGAGGCCAACAGTCACACGAAGCCACTTCGGGAAAACTGCTCTGGAGGCCAACAGTCACACGAAGCATTTGCATCTAAGCATGGGCAAAGTGTAGTGGATATTGACAATGGCAAATTTGGCATTAGTGCTATTGGTAATCAAATTTCTACTAACCAATTGGTAAGAAATGTACACCTTGCCATTGAAGGGCGTAACTATTCAGCAGATCTTGTAATTTTGCCTGATTTGGGAATAGATGTTATTTTGGGGATGAATTGGATGAGTGGCCATGGTGTATTAATAGATACCTCAACAAGGGTAATCATGTTGAGGGAACCTGATAGTAAAGAAGCTTTCTTAGTCCAACTTCCTAGAGATGACGACATCCATCACGCTACAAATGCTATAAGACCACTCAATGTGGTAGAAATCCCTATAGTGTGTGGGTTTCCGGATGTTTTTCCAACGGATCTGCATGGGTTACCTCCGGATAGAGATATAGAGTTTAAAATTGATCTAATTCCAGGCACCGCACCTATCTCTACAAGGCCATATCAAATGCCACCCAATGAACTAGCAGATTTGAAGAAGCAATTGCAAGAACTCCTAGAGAAGGGTCTTATTCGGCCTAGCTCTTCTCTATGGGGTTGTCCGGCTCTCTTTGTCAGGA
This sequence comes from Sorghum bicolor, assembly GCF_000003195.3. NCBI lineage: Eukaryota > Viridiplantae > Streptophyta > Magnoliopsida > Poales > Poaceae > Sorghum > Sorghum bicolor. The sequence continues at coordinate 41,773,345 of NC_012872.2, forward strand.
GGAAGGATAAGTCTTTCCGTATGTGTGTAGACTATCGTCCGCTGAATGCCATGACTATCAAGAATAAGTACCCCCTATCTCGCATTGATATTCTGTTTGACCAGTTAGCCAAGGCCAAGGTATTTTCGAAGATTGATTTGAGATTTGGGTATCATCAAATCAAGATCCGATCTGAAAATGTTTCTAAAATGGCTTTCTCTACTAGGTACGGGCTGTATGAGTACTTGGTCATGTCCTTTGGTCTGACTAATGCACCCGCTCATTTTATGTACCAGATGAATTCGGTGTTCATGCCTGAACTGGATAATTTTGTGGTGGTGTTCATCGATGATATATTGGTGTATTCTGAAAATGCCCAAGACCATGAGAAGCACCTTCAGATTGTACTCACCAAATTGCGAGAACATTAGCTCTATGCCAAGTTCAGCAAATGTGAGTTTTGCCTGAAGATAGTGCCTTTCCTAGGCCATATTTTGTCCGAAGATGGAATCTCTGTTGACCCTTCCAAAGTGCAAGAGGTCCTGACTGGAGAGCCCTGACTTCAGTGCACGAGGTTCGAAGTTTTCTCGGTCTAGTAGGTTATTATCGTGACTTCATTCCAGACTTCTCTAAAATCACCAAACCTATGACCAAGTTGCTACAAAAAGAAGTGAAATTTGTGTGGTCTGTGGAGTGTGAAGTCGCTTTCAATGCTCTACACCACTTGCTAACCACTGCTCATGTTCTATCACAACTTGACATTGAAAAGCCATTTGATGTCTTGTGTGATGCCTCTGGCACCGGTTTAGGTTGTGTGCTTATGCAAGAAGGCTAATTCATTGCCTATGCCTCTCGGCAGCTGAGAAAGCATGAAGTCAACTATCCTACTCATGATCTGGAGGTAGCGGCAGTTGTGCATGCATTGAAACTCTAGAGGCACTATGTATTGGGTAACTTATGTCATATTTATACTGACCATAAGAGCCTCAAGTATATCTTTACCTGGCTTGAGCTGAACATGAGACAACAAAGATGGTTGGAGTTGATTAAGGATTATAATATTGAAGTGCATTACCATCCAGGCAAAGCCAATGTTGTAGCAGATGCCCTTAGCTGAAAACAACATGTTAAACCTCTCCTTGAAGAAGGCTTCAATTTGTTGCACCCTGTAGTCTTGCATAACATCGTGGTTAGTTGTACTTTAGAAGCCAAATCATAGAACTGCAAAAGACCGACCCTAGTATCTTCCATATCAAGAGAAAGATGAAAGAGCAAGACACCAAGCATTTCAGGGTTGATGAGAAGGGTGTGTTGTGGTTTGATGACCGACTTGTAGTACGCATGGACCGTGAGCTCTGAAATAAAATACTAGATGAAGCCCACTCATCTAAACTATCCATCCATCCTGGCTGTAGCAAGATGTATCAAGACTTGAAGCCTCATTTCTGGTGGACAGAGATGAAGAAAGAAATTGTAGCCTATGTTGCTAGGTGTGACACTTGTTGCAGGATAAAAGCAATTCACCTTAAACCTGCAGGTCTGTTGCAACCTTTGTCAGCTCTAGGTTGGAAGTGGGAGGAAATCAGCATGGATTTCATTGTTGGACTTCCCCCTACCCATAAAGGCCACAATTCCATGTGGATGATAGTGGATCGCTTAACCAAGTCAGCTCATTTCATTCCAGTGCGGTCTATATACCGTCCATCCGACTATGCTGAGTTGTATTTCTCTTAGATTGTTAAACTGCACGGAGTGCCTCGAACCATTATTTCAGATAGAGGTCCCCAGTTCACTGCTCATTTCTGGGAACATTTACATTCACTCCTTGGTACAAAATTGGTTCGCAATTCAGCTTATCATCCTCAAACCTCCGGTCAAAGTGAGCGTGTGAATCAAGTTCTGGAGGACATGTTGAGGGCATGTTTCATCTCTTCCAAGGGAGCATGAGAGAAATGGCTAACCTTAGTTGAGTTCTCTTACAACAATAGCTACCAAGAAAGTATCTAGATGGCTCCTTTTGAGGCTTTATATGGTCGCAAATGTAGGACTCCCCTGAACTAGGTCGAACCTGGTGAAAGGGGATACTACGTGTCGAGGGTATCAATAGGGGGTACTCCAGCGGACATCCCTAATGAAATGATCCAAAGGCAACCTGAGAGTCAGGCTCGACGACCTAGTGCAAACATGAATTCATTGATGCCCAAGCTCATCCCTTGTGCAATGTCAACCCCAGCCTTGAATACAGAAATACGGTCGAGCGAATGAGCAAGGGCTCGATAGCCGGTGATCGTCGATTACAGAAACAGGCATCGAGCGAATCAACAGGCCTCGAGCACAAAAGCGTTACCCCTTGGTCACGGGGAACGTGCACCCGTCAAATCACCGTTTCCCCAGCTTTATCCCCAAAACACAAAAATGGTACATGCATGTATATTGCCAGAGGTGTAATATCCCATCAAAAGACCCCTCGAGGCAATAAGCTCAGCGCTCCCAAATGCCGAGAGCCAATGATACACTTGGACCCTCAAACATACACACTCCTTCCTAGAGAAGGATTAGGTGACAGAAGTCAATGCTCCAACCACCCTAGATACGACGACTGACGCGACGTACAGGCATGTGCATACACAAGCCAATACCAGACAATGTATTGGGGATAAGCTCTGAAGATGCACGCGCCATCATCACCAAAGTACAGTGTAACAACATAGCTCGAGGCCACACCGATACAGAGGCCTCGAGTAGGCCAGCGCCATACTCCTATTGAGGCCATTCAAAACACCTATACCCTGTAACCCAAGCCTCCCCTTGGAACTATAAAAGGGGACGCTAGGGACGATACGGAAAGGGAGAATAACAGAACGCATGTAGAACATCATCCATACACTCCCACAACCGTCTAGGACTTTAATCCTCAGTTGAACTCGCTTGTATTCACCCATGTACAAGCACTTAGGTGCAAGATAATACATATTCTCCCCCCCCCCGCTAGACGTAGAGCCTTTCTATGCCCGAACCAGGATAAATACCTGTGTTACTCTTGCATAACCATCCGGAAGGGAGAGCACGCACGCAATTTCACTCGTTGGTGTTACCCCCTAGGGTCAAAACACCATCAGTTGGCGCGCCAGGTTGGGGCCCTGCGTGTTACTAATGATTTCCCATCTTTTTCCGGATGGCCACCCCTGTTTCGCCGATCCCACCCTCCACGATGATCTAGTTTGGGAGCCTCGAGTTCATGTCGACCGACTTTGGCTATGACATGATCTTGCTCTCAGTCAGAGGATTGGGAGGGGCTCGCATCATGCCCGCACGATCGAAGGCCCCACGACGGCCTCACCACCACGCTTCCCCGCCTAAGAGGAGGCGTGATCAGCATCGACACCGCCCCGCAGCCGCTACGCGTTCGCCGCCCAGCGCAGAGCAGACAAACCTCCTAGTGGAGGGGCCGATAGCTCTACGCACCAAGGTAGCAGCAACGACAGTTAGCCAGTGGGGCAACCACCCGACAGCGCCAAGGGATAGCATCCCCCGTGCATCTTCGCCGCCATCCGCCCTACTACTGCACGGCTTGTTTGCCACTAGGCGGACGCTCCCATTCGGCATGGATAATGTCGCAACGTCACTCACCAAGAAAATATGTCTAGATGCCAACACGTACGTGGAACGGCCACTGGCCCTCCCACGCCACATGGAGGCGCGGTAGGAAGCTCACCCGCCGGCTGAACGTCCATGCTTTCCACAGATACGTAGGCATCCACACTTGGGGCTCAGGTGCTACACCCTCACCATGCTGAGGCAGCTGTTGGCGGAGGAGGGGCATGGATGCTTCTACACTGTCGATCCAGACCCCGACTCTGAGTCCGACAGCTACGACCCCATGAGAGAGTGCTTCAACATCAAGGGAGCCTTAGCTACCACAGACGAAATGGACGACGCCACGGCCGCTGCTCGAGCTCTGGCAGCAGGAGCAGACCCCAGGACACCTGGGAACGATGGACAGGCAGACCCTCCCCCTCAGAACGACAAAGCTGTTTAGCTTGCGCAACTACGTGAGCTGAAGGCTAAACTCGATGAGGACCGAGAACGCCTCAATCAACTAGAGCGGGCCCTCATGCAAGATCAACCGTACTCGCATGGTAGAGGTCCGCGAGGTCACGCTCGAGATGTATACCGACAGATCGTCAGAGACGAAGAACCTGAACAGCTCATTAGCCGTTTCCCTTGAGCTGGTCGAAACATCATGGCAGCAACCATGCTGCTACACAACATGCCCGAACCCTCAAACTCTCAGGAATGATGCATATGGGACGAGGTGCAGGGTTTGCTCCACGTGGTAGTAGCCCAGCAAGCTGAGAGCTCAGCTTCTCGACGTTGAAAAGAGCCAGCTCGAAATGAGAGAGAAGGGTCGGTCCACCAAGAGCCACCTCCTAGAGGCAAGAAGACGGTGCCGATCTAAGAGTGCCTCATCAACAACCGAGAGCTCCATGATGCTCGTCATGACATCAATGAACATCAACGCTGCAAGCATGGGAACATGGAAGAGCAGGGCTACAGCGCTCACCACGGCGGGCGCTATGACAACGACGAGGACCAGATGGCTCCAGAGCCACCGGGCCCTCGAGTCTTCAGTAGAGCGATCTGCAGTACACCGCTAGCTAGCTCGTTCCGACCTCCGACCAATAACACCAAGTACAATTGCCAGAACTGTGGTTGGTGGATTTCTGGCTAGCATGCCAGCTGGGAGATGCTCGAGGAGACGATCGAGCCATCATCCGCCAACTCCTCCTTTTACTCTCTAACACACTGCTCGCAGGTGGCTTGAGGAACTACCGGCCAACCAAATCTACGACTGGGCTGATCTCGTCTGAGTTTTCAAGGGAAACTTCAAAGGGACCTACATTCTCCCAGGCAATTCGTGGAACTTCAGCAAGTGCAAGAAAAAATCCAAAGAATCCCTCTGAGAGTACACTCGACGTGTCTCCAAGTAGCGCACGGAGCTCCCGCACATCCCCGACCATGATGTCATCCTAGCATTTGTCTCAGGCACTACCTATAAGGATTTGGTGCCAGAGTTGGGGCGAAATCGTCCGCGGACTGTCAACGAGCTGATGGACGTAGTGGCGAACTACGTCGCCGGGGAGGAAGTAGTCGGTGCTTTCTTTAGCCACGAGAGCGACAACGGTAAGGCACCAGCTGACGATGATGAGGGTCCCAATAGGGGGCCCGAAAAGAACAACAACAAGAAGCATGACAGAACAAGCACGAGGCCCTCGATGACGACTTCATCGCTGCGGTTGGGCGCGAGAAGCCTCGAGGCCCCCCGGAGGGGGCGGTCTTCGACAAGATGCTTAAGGAGCCCTGCCTTACCACAAGGGAGGGGGCAACCACAAACTTGAGGATTGTCGCATGCTGAAGAAGTACTTTAGCAGCTTAGGGCTGAAGAAGGATGACCAGAGGAAGGACAATAGTGACGACAAGGGCGGAAGCAAGGACGATGAAGGGTTCCCCGCCGTCCATGATTGTTACATGATCTACGGCGGGCCCTCGACATAGCTCACCTTGCAACAGTGCAAGAGGGAACGATGGGAAGTCTTCACGGCAAGGATGGCGGTGTCACAATACCTCAACTGGTGGAGCACCCCCATCGCCTTCGATCACGACGACCACCCCGGCAGGGTCATCGCCCCCGGCATCTACACACTCATCGATGATCCCATCATCGTCAACACCCAACTCTCCAAGGTACTGATGGATGGCAGCAGCAGCCTCAATATCATCTACCTCGAGGCTCTCAGGCTGCTAGGTATTGAGAGAGCACAGCTCCAGCCTAGCGTGGGCGGCTTCCATGGTGTCGTGCCTGGGATGAAAGCATTACCGGTAGGAAGAATCGACCTACCAGTCTGTTTCGGCATGGCAGCCAACTTTAGGAAGGAGACCCTCACCTTCAAAGTGGTGGGTTTTCGAGGTACTTATCACTCCATCATCAAGTGCCTAGGGTATGCCAAGTTCATGGCGATCCCCAACTACACCTACCTCAAGCTGAAGATGCCCGGACCCAAGGGGGTCATCACCGTCAGCTCCTCTTACGAGCATGCTTACAAATGCGACGTCGAGTGCGTCGAGTACGAGGAGGCGGTCGAGAACACCATGAGCTCGCTTCAAGGCTCAAGGCCCACGCCGCTGAGGTTCCTGAGCCAAAGCGCCATGCGGGTAGCTTTGAGCCAGCAGAAGGCATGAAGAAGGTCCCGCTCAACCCCGACAACTCCGACGGCAAGGCGCTGACGATCAGCGCCGATCTCGACCACAAATAGGAGGCTGTGCTTGTCAACTTTCTCTACGCAAATGCCAAAATGTTTGCGTAGAGTCCCTCGAATATGCCAGGCATACCGAGGGAAGTCGCCAAACACTCCTTGGAAATCAGAGCCAGTTCCAAACCAGTGAAGCCACGACTGCGCCGCTTCGACGAGGAGAAGCGCAAGATCATTAGTGAGGAGGTCCACAAGCTTTTAACGGCTGGATTCATCAAGGAGGTTCATCATCTAGAGTGGTTAGCCAATCCTATATTAGTTAATAAAAAGGATGGGAAAATGAGGATGTGTGTAGATTATACCAGTTTAAAGAAAGCATGTCCGAAAGTTCCATTTCCTTTACCACGCATTGATCAGATTGTCGATTCCACTGCGAGATGTGAAACCCTCTCTTTCCTTGATGCTTATTTTGGCTACCATCAAATAAAGATGAAGGAGTCCGACCAGCTCGCGACTTCTTTCATCACCCCTTCCAGTATGTACTGTTATGTGACCATGCCCTTCGGACTTTGTAATGCTGGGGCAACATATCAATGGTGTGTGCTCCGTGTTTTCGGAGAACACATAGGGTCGATGGTTGAGGCATACGTCGATGACATCATCGTCACATCAAAGAGGCAGGGCAACCTGATTTGGGACCTCGAGATCACATTTGGCTGCCTGCACACCAACAATATCAAGCTCAATCCCAAAAAATGTGTCTTTGGCATACCTCCAGGTATGCTTTTAGGGTACTTAGTCTCCCAGCGTGACACCGATGCCAACCCCAAGAAAGTCTCAGCCATCAGCAAGATGGGGCCAATTCGAGATGTCAATGGCGTACAAAAAGTGATGGGTTGTCTAGCGCTCAGCCGCTTCATCTCGCGGCTGGGGGAAAAGTGCAGCCACTGTACTAACTCCTGAAGAAAGCTGAGCGCTTCGCATGGACCATCGAGGCTGAGGAAGCCCTCGACAAGCTCAAGAGGATGTTAACCACCGCACCGATCCTGGTGCCCCCCGACCTACAGAACCTCTGCTTCTCTACATTGCGGCGACGACCCAGGTCGTCAGTGCGGCCGTAGTGGTCGAAAGGCTAGAGGAGGGACACGCGCTTCTAGTTCAGCGGCCGGTCTACTTCATCAGTGAAGTGCTCTCAGAAACAAAGGTACGATACCCCTAGATTCAGAAACTAATCTATGTGGTGATTCTCGCTTGACGCAAGCTGCAGCACTAATTTCTCGACCATCCGATCACGGTGGTCTCATCCTTTCCGCTGGGCAAGATCATCCAGAATCAAGAGGCCACTGGGAGGATCACCAAATGGTCGGTTGAGCTCATGGGGGAGACCTTCACATACGCGGCTCGCAAAGCCATCAAGTCCCAAGCGCTGGCGGACTTCATCGCAGAATGGACCGATGTACTTCGATGGATTACCCATGAAGACGGGGGCTGGGGAAGGCTTGCTGTTCATCTCACCCCTCGGTGTTCATATGAGATATGTGATTTGAATACATTTTGCGGCGTCTAACAACGTCACAGAATATTAGGCCCTCGTCAATGTGTTAAGGATCGCGATCGATCTCGGGGTCCGACGCCTCGATGTCGGTGGCGATTCACAGCTAGTCATCGACCAAGTTATGAAAGCTTCAAGCTGCCATGACCCAAAAATAGAGGCTTACTACAAAGAAGTACGCAAGCTGGAGGACAAGTTACATGGCCTCGAGCTCAACCACATCGCCCGACGATACAATGAAGCAGCTGACAAGCTTACCAAGATTAAGTCCACTCGAGGCACTGTCCGACCAGATGCATTCTTGAGAGATCTACTTGGGCCATCTATAAATCATGGTGTGGGAGCTGCCATCGAGGCACCAGCACCCAAGCCCGTCAACACGATCGAGGCTCTCCTGACCATAGCAGAAGCGATGGAGGTCGAGCAGCACTCTCGACACCCAAGCCGACCATCCGATTGTCGTACGCCTTTCCTCAATTGCCTAATCCAAGGCGAGTTACTAGAAGATCTTATCGCTTGACGGGCCAAATCATATGTGATCCATGCGAAAGCAAAGAGTTGTACCGTTGAAGCCCTATGGGGATCTTGCAGCGCTGCATCACCATGGAGGAGGGACGGAAGCACCTCGAGGATGTACACTTGGGGGCTTGCGGCCACCACGCAGCTTCCAGAACCCTCATCGGCAACGCCTTTCGACAAGGTTTCTACTAGCCAACGGCCGTCGCTGACGCCATCGAGCTTGTTTGTTCGTGCCGCGGATGCCAGTTTTACGCCAAATAAACCCACCTCCCAGCTCGCGCTCTGCAGATGATTCCCATCACTTGGTCGTTCATGGTATGGGGCCTCAACCTCATGGGTCCTCTCCAAAGGACGGTAGGTGGTTATACCCACCTGCTGGTAGCCATCGACAAATTCTCAAAATGGATCGAGGCTCGACCCATCACGAACATTCGCTCCGAGCAAGCCATCCTCTTCTTCACCGACATAATCCATCGATATGGGATACCCAACATCATCATCACTGACAATGGCACAGAGTTCACTAGCAAAAAGTTCTTGGATCTATGTGATCGGCATCACATCTGTGTGAACTGGTGTGTAGTTGCCCACCCTCGAACTAATGGCCACGTCGAGTGCCAACAACATGATCTTACAAGGGCTCAAGCCTAGAATCTACAACCAGTTGAAGAAATTCGGCAAGAAATGGGTCGAGGAACTCGCTTCGATCCTATGGAGCTTAAGAACCACACCAAGTAGAGCCATGAAGTTCACTCCATTCTTCTTGGTCTATGGCTCTGAGGCCATGCTTCCAACAGACCTCAAGTATGGGTCGCCTCGACTCAAACCATACAACGAGCGGAAAAACAAGGAGACTTGAGAGAACATGGTCGATCAACTCAAAGAAGCTCGAGACATGGTCCTTCTCAACTCGGCAAGGTACCAGCAAAAGCTTCGACGCTACCACGACAAGCACGTATGCAAGAGGGACCTAAACGTGGGCGACCTTGTCTTACATCGACGGCAAAGCAATTAGGGATGCCACAAACTGACCCCGCCTTGGGAGGGTCCACACTTGGTGGTTGAGGTCTTGAAGCCAGAAACGTAAAAGCTCAGAGACGAAAAGGGTGTGGTCTTCACCAACACATGGAACATCGAACAGCTATGTCGCTTCTACCCCTAGAGCTTGGAGGCTTTGTATTTCATACACATTTTGTACCATCAAGGCTCTATGAATGAATAGATGAAGGAAAGTATTTTCTAAGTCCGCATGATGTCACCACTAAATTTCGACATTAAGAGGAAGTCTCGACTATGACCCAACATAGTCAAAACTCCCTCAGAGACTAGCTGGTGGGAACCCCACAGGCTCATAAAAAACCCGAACGTTTTTTAAAAAAAGCTCGATGTTATTTCTTTCCCCTTAAGCCCTAAGAGATCCCGTGAGGTCGAGTAGCAAAATACCTTGAGCCCCATAAGGGCCGAGGGATGCCGAGCCTAAGAATTCCTATGCCTCTGAGCTACGGGAACTCTACTGGCTCCCTAACGCTCGAGGCAATCGAGCCCGTTTTAGAAACCCAACCAACGAATGAAAACTTTAGGTAACAAAGAAAGGAAAGAAACTAGAGCGTAAAAATAACAAATATTTACAGAAACCACGAGTTTTAGGGCCACCAAGTCCATGATGCTGTCCAACAACAATGACTAATCTATTACATTGGGTTTAGGTACCCAGATTAGACTCACAGGCCTTGGTTGTTGTTCCTACCATCTCCACCCTCGTCTCCCCTTCTGCGCCCACACCGGCCTCTAGAGGAAGCACTTCTGGCTCGAACAGCTTCGCCAACCTCTCGCTAGGACCCTCCGCTTCATCGATCAAGGCGTGGAGCCTCTCCTCATTCTCTGTGTCGGTCTTGGTGATGTCGGTGATGAAGCTTTGGGACACCACCTCCATATCGTAGGAGAACCTCGAGTAGATGACTGCCATAGCCTGCTTCATCCTAGTATGGAGCACATCCCGCACTCGGTCCCTCAAGGTGGCGCCCAAGTAACATAGCTATTTGACCAGAGCGTCACCTCGAGCCGCCTCCCCCACCTTATTCGTAGGCTTGAGCTCCCAAGAGGTCGAGAGGTCATTGATTGCGGTCCGCAACCGACCAGTCAATGCAACCTCCCCCTCGAGCTATGCCTAAAGGGACTAGGAGTCGGCCTAGGTCACCAGTAGCTCGTCCTTAAGCCCTGTGGAGACCGAAATAAGGAATCAGCCGATAGAAAATGAACATCGCAAAAACAAAGTAAACGTAAGGAGGTAGCAAACTCACCATGGATCTTCTCCTCGAGTGTTGTGTTCTCACCGACCAACTCAGTGTTAGCCCTCTCAATCCTCTTATAAGAGTGGGCCAGCTCTGTCTTCTCGACCCGCAGGTCCTTGATCAACTTACCCGATTGAAGGATGGCGTCTTCCTTCTCTCACAGCGCTCTCTTCAAACGATCGACATCGTCAGAGAGACTACGAGAACGGGCTTGTTCTGTCTCGAGGTCCTCACGGGCCTTTTTCTCAGCCTCCTCCGTGGCGCCTTGGGCAATTTCACTCTTCAAGAGCTCCTCCTTCAGTCCGGCATAATTGCCTCAAGCGGCAGCAAGGTCTGACTCCACCTGCCTCTTCCCCTTGTCCAACTCGATGGCCTCGCCCTTATACAGCGCGGCCGCTTCTTGAGCCTTGGTGGCCGCTTCCTTGTCTGAAGCGGTTTCTTCTTTTGACCGAGCAGCTTCCTCTTGGGCCTTCTCCGTGGCCTCCATAGCGTCACAGGCGTCCTCCTCCGCCCGGTAGACCTTTTTGTTCAGGTCGGACAAGGACTTCCAAGCCTCAGTCAAAGTGGCCTCCTTCTTCTGCTTCTCCTCCTCAGCCGCAGTGAGCTCCTTCAACGCCTTGAGAAGCTTCTCCTGCGACTCGAGGAGCTTGTTCTGAAGAATGGGGACCTGCTCCCAACCGCCCCTTGTCATGTGAATGAAGCCAGACTTCAGCTGGGAGGTCTCTTTTCAAATCCTGCAAAAGAGCACGAGGCAGTAAATACACCAACAGAACGAAAGACTTGAAATAACCTAAAGTAGAAATGTTCTTACAAAGAAAGACTGGCCCAAGCCATTGTTGATAATGTCGGACATGAAGCCCAGGACATGCTTGATTCAAAGGCAGAGCTCCTCGAGATGCTCCCACTTCTCGGCCTCCTTTTGGTCGTCCATCACAATGTTTGGCTCCTCTGGAGACATGGAACATCGCAGGCGGATCTTCCTAGGGCCCCAGTGCTTGAGATCTTCCTTCGTGCGTTCCTTTATCCCCCGTATGAGCTCTTGCACCACCTCAAGCGCCCCCCCCTGTGGCACAGGAACTGGTCAATGAGGGAAGGGAATCGCTCGACCTCCTTGAAAGCAGAGCTTGAAGTCCCGATCACGTCCTCCTCATTGACACTTGAGGACCCTCTAAATAGCTAGGGGCGATCCCCTCGATGCCATAAAGGGTCCCTTTGGTCTTCGAGTTTGTGTCCACGGGCGTGTGCGTACCAAGTGCCAACACCACGATGTTGTCCTCTCGACATGGCTCGGCCGGGATGGTGGGAATCCCCCCGGGACAAAGCCATGTGGGAGTCTCGCATCTCGGGCCCCTGCCCCTGCTCAAGCTACTCGAGCTGCCCCTGCTATTGTTGCTGCCGCTGCTCCAGCTGCCATTGTGTCACGGGCTACTACTAGACTATTCCTTGGGATGATGATGGGGCACATGCACATTGTAATACTGTGAAGAATCAGGGATATGAATGGGATGGGAATTGGTTCCAGTGGGCTGACCATTGGTTAGGGGTGGAGGATGGAGGACCCCAGGCCCTTTCTCCAACCCCTGTGTACTCGATTCGACACCGAGGCCCTTGGCCCATCCATCCTCCTCACGCGACGTGACATGAGGCTGGGGTTGTGTTTCGTGCGACGTGAGTTGCTTGACGTATTTGCTGAGTTCCATGGCGAATTGATCCTCCTCCGGACGCCAGCGGTTGAAGGTTTCCATGAGCAGGAGCATTGACTTCATCTGCGCCGCTAACCCATCAAGCTTCTCTTCCGCAGTTGCCATGCGAGATGTTAGGGTTGGTGGTTTTGGTTTGGGAGCCAGTGAGCAGGTGGAGCGTGGACGCGGCGGCGGCGGTAAGGAAGGTGGTAGCGGGGATGTGGTGGTGGTAATAGTTGGACCAAACGGAGAGGAATTCTAGATCGATCCAGAGAACCTCCGCGAGATTTTAGGATCCAGACGAGCAACAGTAGCAGAAGGTAGGATAATGGCTCTGGTACCAAATGTGGCGACCTTTGCCGGAGGGAGGTGGCCAGCGTGCACGCACGGCGGGTGAGCACGGCGACGCCGTCTCGAGGAGGAAGCAATCGGGAAGAAGGGGAATGAATTAGTTTCTCATTGTTCGCTGTCCTCCGAACCACCCACACAGTGAGTCTATAGGTTTAGAATTCGTGGGCCTTGGCCCGATACAACCATGCGGCCACACGCCGTCTTACAGGCCCAGTAGCAATACGAAATGTAATACATGACCAAGGCACAGTCTAGTAGTAGCCCGTGACATCCTAAGGCTGTATTCCCAAAATTTGATGGTGCTAATCCTAAGTCATGGAAGGAAAAATGTGAAAAATACTTTAACATGTATCATGTTCATATGCACTTGTGGGCACAATTTGCTACCATTCATTTTTTTGGTAGTGTTGAGTTGTGGCTCCAAACCTATGAGGCACAACATTCTGATGAAGAAATCAGTTGGGTAGAACTATGCATTGCTGTAGATTTAAGATTTGGTACATATCTTTACCATAATGCTATGAATGACATCGTGCAAATCAAAACAGCATACCATTGTGCAAGAGTACTTTGATAGATTCCAAAGCATCATGCATAAAGTTCTAGTACACAACATGGGCTAAGATGATGTGTTCTTTGTTAGCAAGTTCCTCCAAGGTCTCAATCCAGACATTAAATCTGCTATCATGTTACACAAGCCTAGAACTGTTGATGTGGCTCTCTCCCTGGCTATAATGCAGGAATCTCTGCTGGAATCTCAAGTCAAACCATTCTTCAAGAAGCCTAACAGGGATGTTGACAAGCTGCCAGGCAAACAATATCCAAATCCTCAACCTGGCATCATGGGTCCAATACCTGAAGCTGTTGATCCTGCTAAATCCCGTTGGGACGAAAAACTGCAAGCTCTCAGAACACAGCGCCCAGCACAAGGACTGTGTATGACATGTGGTGAAAAGTGGAACCGCAATCATACGTGCCCTAAGAAGGTGGCTTTACATGTTTTGGAGGAACTCATGGCAGCAGTGCAGCCGGATTCATTCTCAGAACAGTCATCTGACAAATCTAGTGATGATGAAGGTGATGAAATTTTTAGTCTATCTTATCATGCCAATGAGGGTGTTCAAGGCAAGAAAACCATCAAACTCTCTGGGTTGGTTAATCATCAAGAGCTCTTGATTCTAATTGATTCTGGAAGTTCTTGCCCATTCATCAGTGACAAAGCAGTCAAAGCTTACAGTGTCCTGTGGTTCCTGCTCCTATTTCAACTGTTACAGTAGCTAATGGACACAACCTCAAAAGTGATCAGCAAGTTTTGAATTTCACTTGGTGGAGTCAAGGCAAACATTTCAACACAATGTCAGAGTGCTACCCATCTCTTGTTTTGATATGGTATTAGGGATGGATTTGTTAGAGACTCATAGTCCCATGTGGGTGCATTGGAAAACGAAACAACTCAGAATTTCTTATCAGGCCACTCGGATTAGTCTCAAAGGCATTAAAGATTCCACCTCCACTTGCCCCAAAATCAAGTCCAGGAAATTGAAGGGCCTTGTTAGGAAGGGTCGCATTGCTCAAGTCATACATCTATGCCCACTCACCACTGAAGAAGCATCGCCATTAGACATTCCACCTGAGATAACATAGTTAATCTCCAGCAATGACAAGCTCTTTCAAGATCCAAAAACTCTACCTCCAGAAAGAGCTTTTGACCATAAGATTCCTCTGATTCCAGGTGTCAAACCAGTTAATGTTAAACCGTATTGATACTCTCCCATGCAAAAGGATGAGATAGAAAGACAGATCAAGGAGATGTTGGAAAATGGCATTATTAAACCAAGTCACAGCCCTTTCGCTTCACCAGTCATCTTAGTGAAGAAAAAGGATGGCTCCTGGCGTTTTTGTGTTGACTATCGCCACCTTAACAACATCACAGTCAAGAATAAATATCCCTTACCGATGGTCGATGAACTTCTGGATGAGCTACATGGAGCTGCATGGTTAACCAAATTGGATATGCGTTCGGGATATCACCAAATCTCAATGGTACCCACTGATGAAGCCAAAACAGCATTCAAGACACATCATGGTCATGGGGAGTTTAGGGTAATGCCATTCGAGCTGACCAATGCGCCAGCAACATTTCAAGCCTTAATGAACACCATCTTTCAACCCTTGCTCCGACAGTGTATTCTAGTCTTTGTAGATGACATTTTAATCTACAGTAAGACACTTAGTGAACACTTGGAACACTTGACTCAAGTTTTCTCCATTCTGCAAGAGCACCAGTTGTATTTAAAGATGTCCAAGTGTTCTTTTGCTCAAAAATGTCTAGAGTATTTAGGGCATATCATCAGTGGATAGGGTGTGGCAACTGATCCCAAGAAAACAGAAGCTATTGCAAGGTGGCCAGTTCCCTCTAATGCTAAAGAACTGCGAAGTTTCCTAGGCCTGTCTGGATATTACAGAAAATTCATAGAAGGGTATGGTGTTATCAGTAGACCTCTCACAGATCTCTTGAAAAAGAATACCTTATTCCATTGGACCCCACAACATCAAACCTGTTTTGACACTCTCAAGCAATCTCTCATCATAGCTCCAGTGCTTGCACTACCTGATTTCACAAAAGGCTTCCACATTGAAACAGATGCTTCAGCAAATGGAATTGGAGCTGTTCTCTCTCAAGACCAACACCCCATAGCTTATATTAGCAAAGCCCTAGGTCCCAAGGCACAAGCTCTATCCACATATGAAAAGGAGTGCATGGCTCTCATCCTAGCTGTCACAAAATGGAAATCCTACCTTCAACATATGGCATTCACCATAACTACTGATCATCACAGCCTAGTGCATCTGGGTGACCAAAAGCTGTTAGAGGGCATGCAACACAAGGCATTTGTCAAGTTATTAGGTCTGCAATATAAAATCATACACAAGAAAGGGGTGGAAAATCTAGCTGCTGATGCACTGTCCAGACAGCCTGAAAATACTACACTGTTAGCGGCATCTACAGTCACACCTAGATGGTTGGAAATCATAATGGAGGGTTGTTGACGGTCCTTAAGTACTAAAATTAATAATCAAATAAACATGAAAAAGGATCAATATGAAACAAACATCTAGAATTAGGGTTTTATCTGACAGAATTCCACGAGTTTTGGTGTTTATCTATTTCTGCAGGGGTTTATCAGAGAATATGGAGAGAAGGCCCACATGTCATGTTTACAACGAGATAATTACGTGCCGTGCAATTTTCCTCAATCTAGAAGAGTCCAGAAGCCACGGGAACGAACGAGAAGGGATTCGGGCTCGGGGGCAGGGCGGCCGCCCACCCCCCTTGGGCGCCCGCCCAGGGTTGGAACCCAATCAGGACTCTGCTTCGGGACTACACTCCACCGACCTAAAGGATCAATCTAAACCATACAATCTACGACGGTTTGATCCAATGGCTCACGTTCACTTGAGGGGACTATAAAACCAGACCCCCTGGCCTCCGGAGGGAAGAGGAGAAATCATTATTCAGAGGTAGCCATCAAAGTTAGGGTTTAGAGTTTCTCTCCCACAGAGAATTAGAATTAGCTACTCCCTAATCCTTCAAGTTTAGAGGTTTGATTAGATAGCAATTAGAGAAGTACAACACTACGCTCTGGATTCGGATCTTCGGTAATAAAGATTGGTATTATTCATATCTTTCTCTAATTCTATTGTTCTAATTGCATTATGTCTCTAATTATTATGTTCTTAGTTTGCTCTAGTTCTATATTTGATATAGCTCTAATTGATAATGAATTTATGTATAAGTTTGCAAAGCGCTTAGCTCTTGACGCGAGGGAGTTAGGTGATAGATCACATGTGAGCGTGGTGCTTAGATGTTATTTATCTGCAAATGTATCCTATTGGCCGGGTCGTGTGGTAGTTCGCGATAGTGACAGCTTCGTTGATTCTTATATAGTCCACCCTCCGTTGATAGGACAGGCAGAACCGGTATTGTGGAGTAAGTCATGCGATGCTCTGATTTACTTTATCAATGTTCCTTATACATGAATGAAGAGTCTTTTATGCTATATATGATCTTGTAGATAACTAAAGTAGATTATGACTTAGTAGTTAGTAGATAACTTAGAATCCATTCTCTAGATAATCTGACATCACCTACATATATGAGGAGTAGTCTATTTTCTAATCGCTGTGCTATCTACCCATGAACTTATAATTCATTATCATTATCTTTATGGTTTACCCCCTGCTAAAGTATGTGATTGTGTGACGAGTTTCTCATTAGTAATCATGTTCTTGCAAGTTTATCTCTAGTCTATGCCTTGATAGATTTTGCCCCTTTGATTTAATTTCATCTTCATGAGATCCCTTGAAGCAAAATTATAAATAACGATACCTGGAATACTTATCCTGGTGAAATGCTACAATGAGGTGTTTTATCTGTGCGCTTGCGGATAGAATAGATTATTTTCTAGAGAGCCTTTATAATTATAAATACCTTTGTACACTCTGGCGCCATGCTAGGGATGACAACCTAGTATCTAAGTGGTGTTAGCTAGTGTCAACAAGCATTTCTGGCGCCGTTGCCGGGGATCTTATAGGAATCTATACGAGTCTCAGGAATAAGTCATAAAAGGGAACAAAAGGGTAATATTTAGGCAAGCCAGAAAATCAATCAAGGTTATTCATATAAAATATTAGACTAGACTATAGAGAAATAATTGCATAAAAACAGCTACTAAGTGAGAAATCATAACAAGGCACCTCTGCTTTGGCAGGTTCACCCTGTTGTTTTTCTATGTTTATATTTTTATACAGGGTATAACAGGATTGACTTTGGGTACATTCAACTCTTCATCATCAGAACCAAAGCAATCAAGAGAAGAAGAAGCTAGCTACCAATTGTTGAAGCTATGGCACAAAAGACCTTGCAAGAATTCTCTGCTCCAAGTCTTGACAACATTCCAACCGGTCCAAGATTTGTAGTAGAAGAAGGAATACCCGAGTTTGAGCTCAAGTCAAGCCTCATCAATTTGGTGCAAGCTACACAATTCAGTGGAAAGGCACATGAAGATGCTAGTGCACACTTGCAGAATTTCTTATGCCTTTCTATCAAAGTTTTTCCCTATAGGCAAAACAACCGCCTTAAGAGGAAATATTGTCAGTTTCCAACAACATAAGACAGAAGCCATTTCAGAAGCATGGGAGCATTTTCAAGGATACATATCAGATTGTCCTCACCATGTGTCGAGGGTATCAACAAGGGGTACCCTCACCAATGCGTATAACGAGACCATCCGTGCATAAAACTAGCTCCTCGATTCGACGCTCCGCCGACACACACGCGCGGCCATCGACGGCCGCAGCCTCGAAGACGGAAATAGCGTCGAGCGAATCGATCAGGGCTCGAGCGACAACCGCTGTCGAATACGGAAGCGGGCTCGAGCGAATCGAGAGGCGTCGAGCGCAAGGACACTGTCCGCCGCCTGACGCGCGCACGAGAGCCAAGGCATTTAATGCACCTGACGCTTCCCCACCTAACACATGGGTCACGGGAGGCGTGATAGGGAACAGGCTTCTGTCCCATCGTTCTTTTTGCAGCCTTCCCACCGAACGACCCAGGGCGTGTCAGGACGCGGGAAACAAGGATGGAACGTCTAATCAAGACCCCCTCGAGACACCCAAGGTCAGCGCTCCAGATATCGACACCTCGTACGGCGTCCGACCCTCGACCTCACCAGGCTCCTTCCTGGAGACGAGTCGGGCGTCGACTGACAACACCACAACTACCCCGCCGGATCTGCCGCCATACCGTACGAGCGTGCGACCTCAGAACCCGCGCGAGGCGGCGTACAGGGCGGAACGCAGGAGCACGCGTAATCATCACCGGGTTATCAAGATGGGACGGCTGTACGGAAGCCTCGAGTAGGTCAGCGCTCCATGCGGCTATCGACCCCTACTCTAACATCTACGCATGTACCCTAGGTCTCTCCTTGGAGCTATAAAAGGGGAGACTCAGGAATAGAAAGGGGGGCTCACACATAGGAGATCACGACACAAGACCACGCTCATACGCAGTAGACCTCCACACTTCATACCACGCTTGTATTCGCCCCTGTACAAGCACTTAGGTGCAAGATAATACAAACTCTCTCCCCCCCGCTGGACGTAGGGCCTTCTCTTGCCCGAACCAGGATAAATCTCTGTGTCTTCTTGCATCACCATCCGGGGAAGGGAGCACGCATACAAATTCACTCGTTGGTGTGACCCCCCGTGGGAAAAACACCGACAGTTGGCGCGCGAGGTAGGGGTCCTGCGTGTTCTTCATCGATTTCCCACTCCTTTCCGGATGGCTACTCTTGCCTCGCTGTTTCCGCGCTCCACGGTGATTTGGTTTGGGAGTCTCGAGTTCATGTCTACGGTCTCCGGCTACGACATGATCTTGCTCTCAGTCAAAGGACCAGGAGGAGCCCGCGTTACGCCAGCACGGTTGAAGGCCTCGAGACGCCCTCACCACCACGCCTCCCCGCCTAAGAAGAGGCGCGGACAGCACCACGGCGGCCCCTCTGCTTCAGCACGACCAACAACTCGTGCGAGGCAGGACGTAGGCCACAAGTCGGCAGCACCATGTGACGGAGCAACAAACGCGACGACTCAGCACCGCGCGACGACGGGAGGGGACGCGTCTCGCGCGCTCTCCCCCACCGCTGCTAGGCTACTTCCACACGGGTTGTTCACTCCAAGAGCGGCACTGCCGTTTGGATTGGATAACGCCGCGACGTCGATCACCAGGGCGATATGCCCAAATGCCCAGACGTACGTAGAAAGACCTATGGTCCTCCCACGTAGCTCTGAAGCGCGGCGGCCGGCGTCCGAGCTACCGGACCTTTCCCGAGTACGAGGCCTCCGTCGTCTAGGCCCCGGACGGTACTCGATCACCTCCCTCGGGCAACGATTGCTGGAGGAAGGACGTGGGTGTTTCTGCGCCGCCAAACCGGACTCCGACTCCGAGACAGATAGCTATGACCCTACGAGGGAATGCTATCACATCGATGGGGTGGTAGAAACTACTGACGAGACACGGGATGCTGCTGCGGGTGGTCGAGCCCTCGTCAACGGTCTCAAGATCGCTATCGAGTTAGGAGTCCGACGCCTCGACGTCCGAGGTGACTCCCAACTCATCATCGACCAAGTGATGAAAACCTCGAGCTGCCACGACCCAAAAATGGAAGCGTACTGCAAAGAAGTCCGTCGACTCGAGGACAGGTTCCACGGTCTCGAGCTTGTCCATATCGCTCGACGCTACAACGAGGCAGCCGACGAACTCGCCAAGATCGCATCGACCAGAGGCACGGTGCCTCCTGATGCATTCTCAAAAGATCTTCACGAGCCATCCGTCGACATAGGCACGGGGGCTGGCGTCGACGCCACCACCGCCCAACCAACCAATGCTATCGATACGCTCTTGATGGTGGAAGAGATGATGGAGATAGAACGACGGCCAGGTCGACCATTCGATTGGCGCACACCGTTCCTCGACTGCCTTATCCGCGGCGAGTTGCCAGAAGACAGGTCAGAAGCTCGTCGTGTCGCTCGACGGGCCAAATCATACGTGATCTATGGCAAAGACAACGAGCTATATCGACGGAGCCCGACGGGGGTCTTACAACGTTGCATCACCGTGGAAGAAGGCTAAAAACTCCTCGATGACCTGCACTCGGGGGCTTGCGGTCACCACGCCGCTCCACGGACCCTTGTAGGGAATGCTTTTCGACAAGGCTTCTACTGGCCAACGGCCGTGGCGGACGCCATCGAGCTCGTACGATCATGTCATGGGTGTCAGTTCTACGCCAAGAAGACGCATCTGCCCGCCCACGCTCTTCAGATGATCCCCATTACCTGGCCGTTTGCGGTGTGGGGGCTCGATTTAGTAGGACCTCTACGAAAGGCGAAAGGAGGATTCACCCATTTGCTGGTGGCCATAGACAAGTTCTCCAAATGGATCGAGGCTCGACCCATCACCAACATCCGCTCCGAGCAGGCCGTCCTTTTCTTCACCGACATCATCCATCGGTTTGGGATCCCCAATGTCATCATCACCTACAATGGCACCCAGTTCACCGGCAAAAAATTCTTGGACTTCTGCGATCGGCATCACATCCGTGTGAACTGGTCTGCAGTAGCCCACCATCGAACTAACGGCCAAGTCGAGCGTGCCAACGGCATGATTTTGCAAGGACTCAAGCCAAGGATCTACAATCGATTGAAGAAATTCGGCTAGAAATGGGTCGAGGAGCTTTCCTCAGTCCTATGGAGCCTCAGGACGACACCAAGCAGGGCCACAAAATACACCCCGTTCTTCATGGTCTACGGTTCTGAGGCTATCCTCCCCACAGACCTCGAGTATGGGTCACCTCGACTCAAGGCCTACAACGAGCAATCGAACAAAGAGACTCAAGAAAACGCGGTCGACCAACTTGAGGAGGCTCGAGACATGGCCCTCCTCAACTCTGCCAGATATCAGCAAAGGCTTCGACGCTACCACGACAAGCATGTGCGCAAGAGGGACCTCAACGTGGGCGACCTAGTCCTACGACGCCGGCAAAGTAATCAGGGACGCCACAAGCTGACTCCGCCTTGGGAAGGCCCGTACGTGGTGGCCGAGGTCCTGAAGCCAGGAACGTACAAGCTGGCGGACGAAAAGGGGGCAATCTTCACCAACGCATGGAACATCGAACAGCTACGTCGATTCTACCCCTAGAAGTTCTAAACCTATGTCCCTGCTTACGTTTTGTACCAAGACTTTGTAAACGAATGAATGAATAAATAAAGTCCTTCCCTCGAAACAATTCTTTTTTCTTTGTGCCGAGAAGATTCATAAGTCACGATCTCGACGT
This sequence comes from Sorghum bicolor, assembly GCF_000003195.3. Classification (NCBI taxonomy): domain Eukaryota; kingdom Viridiplantae; phylum Streptophyta; class Magnoliopsida; order Poales; family Poaceae; genus Sorghum; species Sorghum bicolor. The sequence continues at coordinate 41,794,861 of NC_012872.2, forward strand.
TAAAAGGGGGCGCCGACTATGACCCATCATAGTCAGCACCCCCTCGGGGGCTACCAGGGGGACGACCCCCCCCCAAACGTCGAAAAAAGCCAAGAAATTTTCTTTTCTTACTTAGTAAACCTTATACGATCCGAGTAGCCAAAGCACCTCGAGCCCCTCAAAGGCCGAGGGACAACGAGCCTGAGAACTCCTACGCCCCCGGGCTACGGAAAACTCTACTCACTTCCTTACCCTTGAGGTGATCAAGGTTGTTTTTGACGAAAGATCGAGCAAGGAATACAAACGTAGGAATAAGGAAGAATAAAAGAACCTCGAGCGGAAAGACAAACAGACATTCAACAATTACAAAAAGATACGGTGTCGCTTAAATACAGAGTTAACAAAGTATTATACAAGGGGCCCCGGGCACCCTGAGCAGGCTCGCAGGCCTCAGTTCGAGGCACGATCCTCACCGCCTTCGCCTCCGCCCGAGCTAGTCTCAGGAGGGAGCACCTCAGGCTCAAAAAGCTTAGCCAACCGTTCCCAGGAGCCTCCGCGTCGTCGATTAAGGCGTGGAGCCTCTCCTCGTTCTCCGCGTCAGTCTTAGAGATGTCGGTGACGAAGCCATGAGACACCACCTCCATGTCGTAGGAGAAGCCCGAGCAGACAACCGCCATCGCCCGCTTCACCCCGATGTGGAGGGCATCCCGCACCCGATCTCGCAGCGTCGCGCCTATGTAGCACAGCTGGTCGACCAGGGCGTCACCTCGAGCACCCTCCCTCGACTCATCCATAGGCTCGACCTCCCAAGAGGTCGAGAGATCACTTATAGCCGTCCGCACTCGACGGTTCAAAGCAACCTCCGCCTCGAGCTGAGCCTTGGCGTTGCGAGCCTCGGCTTGGGCGGCCAGGAGTTCGTCCTTGAGCCCTGTAAAAGCCAATACAAAGAGACCTTAGGAAAAACTAAGCACACCTCGGAAAAAGAAATCTGATAGAGGAAACATACCGCGTACGGTCTCCTCGAGGGCCGTGTTCTCGCCGACCAGCCTGGTGTTGGCCCCCTCAATCTCTTTGTTGGAGCGTGCCAGCTCGGTGTTGGCAACGCGGAGATACTCGATCGCCTTGCCAGCCTGAGCAATGGCCCCACTCTTCTCCAGCAATTCTCCCTTCAGACGCTCGACGTCGTTAGAGAGACTGCGGGATCGAGTCCGCTCCGCCTCGAGATCTTCGAGGGCCTTCTTCTTGGCTTCCTCCGCGGCGCCCCTGGCGACCTCGCCGTTCACATGCTCCACCTTCATCTTTCGGAAGGACTCTCGGAGAGAGTCCAGGTCGGATTTAAGGAGGCCCTTCTCCTTGTCCAGATCCGCGATAACGCTCTTGCAGGACAGGGCCTCCTCCCGGGCTCTAGACGCGGCCTCCTCAACCGCATCGTCTCCTCCTCCGCCTTGTTCGAGGCCTCTCGGGCCTCGGCCAAGGCAGCCTCCCTCGCCTTCTTCTCCTCCTCGAGTGCTATGAGATCTTTGTAAGCTTTAAGGAGCTTTTCCTGCGACTCGAGGAGTTGATCCTTGAGGAGGGGGAGCTGCTCCCAACCGCCCCTCGTGGCGTGTATGAAACTGGACTTGATGCGGGAGGTCTCTTTCATATCCTGCGAATCAAGGGTCGGATGGATTAGAATACAGAAACCAGAAAGCACCATGAGGGTTGGAGTTCGAGAAACACTTACGAAATAAGCCGGGCCGAGCCCGTTGTTGATAACGTCCGAGAGGAGCCCCACCACATGCTTCATCCAAAGGCGGAGCTCCTCGACATGTTCCCACTTCTCCGCCTCCTTCCGATCGTCGAGGAAGATGTCGGGCTCAGAAGGGTCGTGGGAGGCCCGGATACGGATGCGATCGGGGCACCAGTGCTCCATCTCCCGGTCAGCCCGCGCCTTAACACCGCGGATGAGGCCCTCGACGGTCTCGAGGGAGCCCCCATGGCGCAGGAACAGGTCGACGAGGCATGGGAACCGTCCGTCGTCGTCCATCGTCTTCCAGGTTCCGTCCTTGGTCCCCGATGCCCCAATTTCATCTTCCTCGGAATGAAAGCGGTCCTCCCACGCCCGACGTTCCCGGAGGAACCCTGGGGCGATCCCGTCCATGCCGTAAACTGTCCTCTTGATATCGGACTTGGGGTCGGGGGGCGTGCGCTTCAGGCAGGCGAGCGCCACCACTCCATCCGCTCGCCCCGGCTCTGCCCAGATCGCGGCGGGTGCCCCCGGGAGGAGCCACGCCAGGGTTGGAGGGCCGTACACCGGCAGGTCCTCCTCCGCGCCAAGCCCTTGCGGCTCCGGTGGCGCTGGCTGGGCCGGACCTTGGGGCGGAGGCTCGAGCGGTCCCTCCTCTTGGCCCGCCTGCTGCTGCTGCTGTTGCTGCTGCGGTGGTTGCTGCTGCTGCTGCGGTTGTTGCTGTTGCTGCTGCTGCTGTTGTTGCTGCTGCTGCTGTTGTTGTTGCTGCTGTTGCTGTGCCTCGTGCTCCTGCGGCTGCCGCGCCGCTTCACGTTCCCGCTGTTCATCCTCCTCCCTCTTCTTTTTCTGCTCCTCGAGGGTATGGAGGCCGGCGGGCCAGGGAGTTGACCCCGCGACACGAGGGCTCGACGTTTCCTCCTCCATAGGGCGGGCACCCCCAGACGCTCTGTCACCATCAGACGTGTCGCTGATGGTGATGGGTTCCCCCTCGACCCCCAATCGAGGGGGCTCGGGGGCTCCCTCTGACGCTTGCGTCTGGGACGCCTCGCCACAAGTTGGCGGCGACGAGGCAGGCACGGGACGAGGCGGACTCCTCTCGACACCGGCTGGAGGTTGGGAGTCGGAGGAGCCTACAAAACAAGAGATGAAGGTTAGACGCTGTAATAACCGACGCGAGAACATCACAGGGGCCATAAACAAGCTATAAACCTGGTTCCTTGGAGGCGATTCCCGTTTTGAGCCTCTTTGCCTTGGATGGCTGGGCCTGCTCGAGGGTCCGCTTTAGCCTGAGAAAAGAACGGCATATGAGGAAACGCAGGGGAGTAGAAAGACAAAAGCCACAGCATCGAGAAGGCTTAACCCACAGGGAGAACGACTCGCCTCCCTCCGCCCCGACCGGTGGGCCTCGAGCCACCCCGCGTCAGGGCTCCAGGCCCCTCGAGGGCAGGCGCTGGCCTAGGTGCGTCAGTTCCCGCCTGACGGGCGCCGGGACTGGCACTCCTGCGGCCGACCTCTCCTTTCTCGGAGGCCGCTGCGCGACCGCGGGTCAGTGGCCCCGTCGCTTGGGGCTTGGCATGACCGCCCTCCCTGGGCGCCGGGGGAGGGCGCGGCGCGACTTGACTGACTTTGGGCGCGGGAGGGGTGTCGGCGCGAGGACGGTAGGACCCGCCTGGGCCCCCCGTCGGAGCTTCTGCCCGAGGAGCGTCGACGTCGCCTTGAGATGGACCCCCGAGGATCCGGTCAAGACGAGACGCCATCCCCTCGGAGTCCTCACTGTCCTCGTCATCGTCGTCATCTTTCTCGCTGGGGGACTTTTCCTCAGGCTCTCCCCTCTGCCTGGACTTGGACCGGCGCGCCTCTAAGGCTTGCCGGTCGAGGTTTTTCTTCTTCTCCCCCTTCTTCTTAGAGTCCTTGACGGACTTCGACTTCTCGGCGGACCGGCGCCGCGCGTCGCGGTCAACTTCGTCCTCCTTCACCGGAGGCCTCGAGGATCGAACGTCCATCCGCCCCTGCCACCGTAAAAGGTAGACTTAGAAAAAGGGGGTGGAAAAGGAACCCAGAGTCAAGGCTACCCACGAGGAAGAAAACATACCAGATCGACCGAGCCTTCATCAGGCCTCATGGGGAAGCCGTTGACATGTTGCGACTTGAAGTCGCCGGCGATGGCTGCCCTGACCCGGGCGGCGACTTCATCGTCCGCCAGAGCCACGTTGGACATCCGGCAAGCTTCGAGATCCCGGGACGAGACGCCCGGCCCCATTTCGTCCATCCTCAACGGCCGAGACATCAGGGGAAGGACCCTCCGACGATGGACGGCCGAGAGGACGAGAGCGGCGGACAGGCCCTCCAGGCGCAGCTTCTTCATGGCGTCGAAGGGGGATCGAGCCGCGACTGGTGCTCCTGGACGACGCCATACGTCCAGTTGTCTGGGCGCTCCGAGATCAGACGGCCCGTGTAGGCGGGGAAGAGACCGTCGTCGTTTCTCAGATAGAACCACTGGGAGTCCCACCCAGCATGGTTCGACGACAGCCCCACCGGGATGTACTCGCGCGGCCTCTCCGTCTTCTTCGTCTTCAACACCAGGTTGAGGCATCCGGCCCGCACGGGTTTCCTCACGCCGGTGGTTCCGGTGGGGGCGTTGAAAAGTTCGCCCCTGTAGAGGTGGAGCCATAGATCCCAATGGAGCATCATCCCCAGATAGCCCTCAGACACCGCGGCGAAGACCGCCGCGACGGTGATGGCGTTCGGGGAAAAATGCTGGAGCTCCACTCCATAGTGGAAGCAGAGGGCCCGCATAAAGCGACTCGGGGGAGCACCCAAGCCATGGCGGTGGAACTTGGCGAATGACACCACATAGCCCTCGGGTGACTTGGGTTCCCTGTGACTCGCCGGCAGCGCGATCCACTCCGGCGAAGACTGCGAAGTGCGGCGGTGCAAGAGCCCTTCATTCTCGAGCTCTAGCAGACGGCGGTCCGTCATCAACGACGGACGCCAGTCGTCGGCGGCAACAAGCCTCACATGCATCTTGGTTGGAAGGATGGTGGATTCACTACCGCTCGAGGGGGTGCACGCGCGCGTGGTGGAAGCAAGAGAGCAAAGGCAGCGAGAAGACGAAGGCGAGAGGACGGAAGGGGAGAGAAGGAATGGAGCAATGCCACGACGTATTTATAGATAGCGGCCGACCAACAGATAGATCCGATAAATGAGGTAACTCCCCCCATAAATGCGCCGTCTAACGGTCCTTTCTCTCCTCACAGGCCGGACGCTCCGAATTCCCCGCCGATACAGTGTCGCAACGTCACTCACCTCAAAAGGTGCGCCCAACGGGCAGAAAGACGAACCGGTACGGCAGCTTCCTTACTTCGTAAGCCAAGGTATGCGCCCACGATAGTCTCGAGAGGTCGATGGCTGGCCCGTCGAAAGGGTTCGACAGCCGATCTCGAGCACCAAGAGTCAGGGATCCCCAGCGAGTGGTCGAAAATCGAGGCCCGCCTCGAGGACTCGCTGGCGATGTCCAAGGTAGGGTCGAGACAGTCGAGAGGAATCCCCCCGAAGGGAGGCATCGAGCCGCTGGACTCTATCGAATGAGACCGGTATCCCCGACCACGTCGACCCTGCTTCATGAGGACGCCTCCGGGCTATAGCTGACCCCCTCGAAAGGGGCACAGGTTCTCACTTGGACTACCCGCAAGGAACTCAATCTGGGGTGGAAGACGCTCGCTCTATCGAGAGTACGTCGAAATCTCCACGCAAGGCAAAGCCGAACAGAACCTTCCACCACGGGTGTTGACAGCGTTTCTGCAAATTTGGCAAAATAACCCTCGAAGGAGTTAAATACTCCCTCGAGGGCTCGGGGGCTACCCCCGCGGGGTCGCTCGCGCGGGGGTGAAGACTCGGGGGCTACTGTCGAGGGTATCAACAAGGGGTACCCTCACCAATGCGTATAACGAGACCATCCGTGCATAAAACTAGCTCCTCGATTCGACGCTCCGCCCACACACACGCGCGGCCATCGACGGCCGCAGCCTCGAAGACGGAAATAGCGTCGAGCGAATCGATGAGGGCTCGAGCGACAACCGCCGTCGAATACGGAAGCGGGCTCGAGCGAATCGAGAGGCGTCGAGCGCAAGGACACTGTCTGCCGCCTGACGCGCGCACGAGAGCCAAGGCATTTAATGCACCTGACGGTTCCCCACCTAACACATGGGTCACGGGAGGCGTGATAGGGAACAGGCTTCTGTCCCGTCGTTCTTTTTGCAGCCTTCCCACCGAACGACCCAGGGCGTGTCAGGACGCGGGAAACAAGGATGGAACGTCTAATCGAGACCCCCTCGAGACACCCAAGGTCAGCGCTCCAGATATCGACACCTCGTACGGCGTCCGACCCTCGACCTCACCAGGCTCCTTCCTAGAGACGAGTCGGGCGTCGACTGACAACACCACAACTACCCCGCCGGATCTGCCGCCATACCGTACGAGCGTGCGACCTCAGAACCCGCGCGAGGCGGCGTACAGGGCGGAACGCAGGAGCACGCGTAATCATCACCGGGTTATCAAGATGGGACGGCTGTACGGAAGCCTCGAGTAGGTCAGCGCTCCATGCGGCTATCGACCCCTACTCTAACATCTACGCATGTACCCTAGGTCTCTCCTTGGAGCTATAAAAGGGGAGACTCAGGAATAGAAAGGGGGGCTCACACATAGGAGATCACGACACAAGACCACGCTCATACGCAGTAGAGCTCCACACTTCATACCACGCTTGTATTCGCCCCTGTACAAGCACTTAGGTGCAAGATAATACAAACTCTCTCCCCCCCGCTGGACGTAGGGCCTTCTCTTGCCCGAACCAGGATAAATCTCAGTGTCTTCTTGCATCACCATCCGGGGAAGGGAGCACGCATACAAATTCACTCGTTGGTGTGACCCCCCGTGGGAAAAACACCGACACCATGGAATGGCCACATGGTTACTTATGCAGACCTTCTACTATGGATTAACCCAGAAGGCTCGTGAGTGCCTAGATGCATCTGCTAAAGGATCATTCTTGGAGCTTACAACTGGAAAAGCAGAGATACTTTTGGATAAGATAGCAGAAAACCAAAGCTGGTTCCAAGATAAAGCTCAACAATGTCATCAAACTGAATAAATACCAGAAGAAGTAAATGCATTATCAACTAAGATGGAAAATTTGCTCCATTGGATTGACCAGAGGGCCAAGTTCAAAGAAGATCAAAGGGCCATTGAGACAGCATACAAATATCAACCAACTTCGAGTCAACCCAATAGCAAAGGTATGAATTCAGGTAATACTGTCAAACAACTTTCATTAAAAGAGATAATTGCTCAACAAACCAAAATTAATGATGAAGTTAAACAAAGGCTAGATACAAATGAATCATCTCTAAAAGATATATACAATAAAATGGATTTTCTACTAACTGCCTTTGATGAGCAAAACACTCTTAATAAAAGGGTAGAGCTTAAATTAATAAAATTAGCTGCTGCACTGCCTGTTGCTACTAACCTTGAGCAGGTAAAGAATATAACTACTAGAGGAGGCAAAGCTACCAGAGATCCACCATACCCAAGAGAGAAACAAAGAACATTAGCACCAGTGCAACCAGCAGTGATAGAAGAAGAAAGCCCAGTTGGAGCAGAAGATCTGCCACAACCACCAAGAACTGGAGAAATGAGGAAAGATTTTTACAACACCAACTATTTGCCATTTCCCAGAAGAAACAAAGGACTGCAGTCGGATGAGCAGTTTGGTAAGTTTGTAGAGGCCATTCAGAAATTATATGTCAACATACCTCTGCTCGATGCCATACAGGTACCTACATATGCAAAGTACATCAGAGATATTCTTAACAAGAAGAGACCACTGCCCACCACTGAGGTTATCAAGCTGACAGAAGAATGTAGTGCGGCCATCCTCAATAAGCCACCAAAGAAGAAGGAAGACCCCGGATGTCCCACTATTGATTGCTCGATCGGAAACCAACACTTCAACAATGCACTTTGTGATCTCGGAGCAAGTGTCAGTGTGATGCCAGCATCAGTCTACAAAAAGCTTGATCATGCAGCCTTATAACCAACATCAATGTGTCTACAACTAGCGGATCAATCGGTTCGACACCCGTTGGGCATCGCCGAGAACATTCCAGTCAAGATCAGAGATTTCCTGGTGCCAGTAGACTTCGTAGTACTGGACATGAGTCCTGACTCAAAAGTGTCCATCATCCTTGGAAGGCCATTTTTGAGCACTGCCAATGCCCACATTGATGTCGGAAAAGGAGAAATCAAGTTCAACATAAACGGTCAAGAAGAACACTTCACATTCAAACCCAAACCAGAGAGAGACTCTATAGTGAAGGAAGTTCATGAAGAACCACTGGAGACACCATCTCCAGAGGAAGGTAACTCAGAAGATTAAAAGATTTGGAGGTCCAGCTTGGGGGACCTAAAAATCCCAAACCCTCACCGGGAGGTAAATCGGTAATTATCAGCATTATTAATTTTCTCATATTTAAATTCTTGCATAATTAATTTTTGCATTACTCATATATATTATTATAATAATGAAAAGCTCCATATAAATAATATTCATGGTGTGTAACAACCCATATTTATTAATTATTGTGGAGGCACAAAAAAATATTTTCCATTATCATTTTAATTAAGTTTCAATTATCATAGATTTTCCTGCATTATATTTAATAATCGTAACCTTCTAGAATCATGAACCACACTCCTTGGGTCCCACATGTCATACGCCACACCTCACATACATCCCATCACATTATTTCATCCACCAATATGTTTCCACTCACCAGACATCTTTCCACCGTCCAACCACCACCACACAACATTATTCTGCGTGATATCAAAGCAAGGAAGCAAGTGGAGGAGGCACACCCAGGATGGACACCAGGAGTGGGCGCCCGCCCACCTACCTAGGGTGCCCGCCCTGCTCCCTCTTCCTCCTATAAATAGCCACCTTCTACCTCCATCTTCTTCACACAAGCACTCCAGAAAACCACACAAGTATCAGTTTCCAGAAAGAGCTCTTGGAGTGAAGAGAGAAGAGAGTAGAAAGAAAGAGAAGAGAGTAGAAAGAAAGAGAAGAGTGAGAAAGAAGTTGATAGAGAGTGGTTATCACCTAGCAAGTAGTGATCCCGCTGTCTAAGCGGAAGTAAAAGTTGTTTAGGGGGAGGCTCTACCAAAATAGAAATTTGTCTTGAGCGATTAACCCCTGGACTACTGACACTCCGGACAGCTGACCACTAACATTTTATCTCACATTTTCCACCAGTTGTGTTTTTTCCAACTTTTGTTTGCAGGATGTTTAAGAAGGTGAAGAATGCAGGAAAGGCTATCAAGAACCTTGGTACAAGGAGTTCATCCCGACACTCCTCACAGCCATCAGAGATGAGCGTCGACCCGACACCCACACAAGCTCCATCATCTTCATCAGGTCAGCAAGTTAAGGTCCTTCTCAAGATAGGAGACCTTGGACTGAAGACTCGAAGAGAGAAGGAAGTCTATCAGCAGTTGAAGAACAAAGATTTCATTCACACCCCTACTATCGATCCAATCTTACTACAAGAAACAGGTATGGACACTGAATTTGACTTAATTTTCCAGATGTTAGGTTGGATAAATTTTTGGAATATAACTGAGCTGGGTTCTCATCTTCTCACCCTCGAATTTCTTTGCACTTTACAATACTATGAGGGGGGAATTGTTTTCGGATGTTTAAACAAGAAATTATGTTATCTTGGAGAGAACTGAGCGACCATCTTGGTTTCTCTTCAAGATGCATCCTGAACATTGACTCCGATTTACCCAATTTTGAGAGACACCAGTTTTGGAGAGAAATATCTAGAGATAATTTTTACAGTCAAGCCCGAACCAGTGACATGGAACACCCCACTCTTAGGATGTTTCACAAATGGCTTGGGTACAATCTTTTCTATCGTGATGATATTAGGAAAGTAAGAGTAGGAGATTTACAACTTTTATATGCTGCTATTAGTAAAGTACCCACTTCACCTGTTACACTATTAGTTTCACATTGGCTTAGTATACCTAGTCTTCAGGGACCAGTAGGATGTACTTCACTTATCACTCGTCTAGCTTCTAATCTTCACTTACTAGAAAACTCATCGTTGGATTTTATAGAGGAATTAAGAATTTATCATGGCTATGACACATTTAGACAAGCTCGGATGTTAAAGAAAGAGGGAAATATAATGTATATGCTATATGATGATAAAGGCAAGATTCGGTTACCTAACCCGAACCTTGGCCTCTACGTTGTGCAAAACTTTTTGATTGAGATTGCAGCAACACCAGTGAACCAGAGAACTCCACAGCGAGTGGCTTCTGAAAGGATAACCACTCACCGAGAATGCACCTGGTATGGAGCTGACCCTAGACCAGAAGAAGCAGCGCACCTGCATTATTGCGATTACAACCCTCGAGTCCTTCGAGACCCGTGGGCTCGACATGCGCAACCACAAGAGCCAACAGAGGAGACATGGCCGGAGAGCCAAGATCACTAGTGGACAAACCTGCCTTTCCATACAGGCAGGTATTCCACTGATCCATATGGAGCTTCAGGATCCAGACCTCCGCCCCAATTTGATGCAGGACGATACTCCGACGCCTCCTACGCCTTCACGAATGACTACTATCAAGAGGCCGGTGCTTTCTTCACTCGTACCGACAACACCCTCCTCGACATCCAGAACACGCAAGCAGAACATGGAAGACTCCTGGAAGAACAACAAAAATGGAACCAGGACCATGCAGCTGCAGTAGAAGAGCTGAGACAAGATACAACAACAATGAACGACAACATCACAACCATGATGCGGTTCTGGAATATCGGGTAAGACTGACATCAACATCCAGCTTGGGGGAGTTCCTCCCAAATTTATCAAGTAAGTTTTTATTTGCTCTTCTTATTTATTCTTTTCTATTTTAGTATTTTATCTTAAAAGGAAAAACTTAGAAAACCAAATAAATATTTTCTTGCTTTAATTTACTGCACTTTATAAACATGAAAACAAAATAAAAAGAGTGTGTAGATAAGTGTGCTTTATTTATCTGCTAAGTTTAATCTCTATAAATATAAAAGACCAAAAAGATATATGATGGAAATGATGAACAGTTGCTCTGCTTGCTTACTTACAAGTACCTAGCTTCTATAGTAGAGTTCTTCCAATAATTACTAAAACTAAAATTACTATCTTTGGGAAGCATAAAACTAAAGTCTAGGTAAGAGAAAGGCATGATATAAAGTTGAGCTACTGTTTATCTTGTTCCTACTACACTAAGTTCTGGAGATTTATTTTGAAAACTTACAAATCACATGATGAGTTCCTAGCATACAAAACTACCTACCACAGCCATACTTGCTATAACATCTTTTACTATATTCACATTGAGTTTGATCGAGCTGTGTAGACCCTTAGGAGCTTTTCATGTGGTTAAATTAAGATATTCACTTGCACACATCTACCACAGCATCCATCATCAATCATTAAAATTGCTAAAAATATTTTCACTCACTGTCCCGAATATTGTTATTCTCTCTCTCTAAAAAGATTCAATGCAGAAGAGGCGTGGGTTATGCAAAAATATGCGAGGAAATAAAAAGGGGCAAGTGCCCGGAACCTCGATAAAAAAACAAAAAGAGTGAGACGAGAGGTAAAAATGGACAAGTGTCCGAAGTAGAATTAGGGGTACAAAGATGCCCACTTGAGTGGAAAAAATGGACAAGTGTCCGATAGTAGAATTAGGGGTATCTACTACCCACCTGAAAAAAAGAGAAGAAAAAGATAGCCCATGTTCTCCCAAAGCAAAGATCAAAGAGGAGGAGAGATAGCAATATGAGGAGCAATGAGAAGTAAGTCTTATTATCACCATCACTATCATTTACTCCATCACACATGCACATATTGATTTAATTATATGCTGAGTTCCTTTGGATCCATGGCTCGATTAGACAACATATGTATGAGCTGTTTTTCACTCCTATGAGCTCCACTTAAACATTCCATTAGCTATAGGTAAGTGACATTATGGTAAGGATCCACAAATACCACAAATAGAGAGACTTGAGAGAATCATTGCTGGGAACTCTGAGTTTTATTTTGAAAACTTATGGAAAACTCTGGAACAAAGGTGAAGTATAGACAAGAGGGATAGTGCTTGATTTAACTATTTTGTCTTTCGATTACTTAAGACTTAAGTGCAGGTTCTAAACTCCATAACACTTCACTCTAATCTGGAAGAATTTTATGTAAAAGCATGTGTGCCTGTGAGGAAAGAAAACATCGAAGCAACTCCTGATCTGTCTGAGTTTAGTTGTTTGCTCAGGGACGAGCAAAGGGTAAGCTTGGGGGAGTTTGTTGACGGTCCTTAAGTACGAAAATTAATAATCAAATAAACATGAAAAAGGATCAATATGAAACAAACATCTAGAATTAGGGTTTTATTTGACAGAATTCCACGAGTTTTGGTGTTTATCTATTTCTGCAGGGGTTTATCAGAGAATATGGAGAGAAGGCCCACATCTCATGTTTACAACGAGATAATTACGTGCCGCGCAATTTTCCTCAATCTAGAAGGATCCAGAAGCCACGGGAACGAACGGGACGCGAATCGGGCTCGGGGGCAGGGCGGCCGCCCACCCCCCTTGGGCGCCCGCCCTGGCCAGGAAGCCAACCAGGACTCTGCTTCGGGACAATGCTCCACCGACCTAAAGGATCAATCTAAACCATACAATCTATGACGGTTTGATCCAATGGCTCACGTTCACTTGAGGGGACTATAAAACCAGACCCCCTGGCCCCTGGAGGGAAGAGGAGAAATCATTATTCAGAGGTAGCCATCAAAGTTAGGGTTTAGAGTTTCTCTCCCACAGAGAATTAGAATTAGCTACTCCCTAATCCTTCAAGTTTAGAGGTTTGATTAGATAGCAATTAGAGAAGTAGAGCACTACGCTCTGGATTCGGATCTTCGGTAATAAAGATTGGTATTATTCATATCTTTCTCTAATTCTATTGTTCTAATTGCATTATGTCTCTAATTATTATGTTCTTAGTTTGCTCTAGTTCTATATTTGATATAGCTCTAATTGATAATGAATTTATGTATAAGTTTGCAAAGCGCTTAGCTCTTGACGCGAGGGAGTTAGGTGATAGATCACATGTGAGCGTGGTGCTTAGATGTTATTTATCTGCAAATGTATCCTATTGGCCGGGTCGTGTGGTAGTTCGCGATAGTGACAGCTTCGTTGATTCTTATATAGTCCACCCTCCGTTGATAGGACAGACAGAACCGGTATTGTGGAGTAAGTCATGCGATGCTCTGATTTACTTTATCAATGTTCCTTATACATGAATGAAGAGTCTTTTATCCTATATATGATCTTGTAGATAACTAGAGTAGATTATGACTTAGTAGTTAGTAGATAACTTAGAATCCATTCTCTAGCTAATCTGACATCACCTACATATATGAGGAGTAGTCTATTTTCTAATCGCTGTGCTATCTACCCATGAACTTATAATTCATTATCATTATCTTTATGGTTTACCCCCTGCTAAAGTATGTGATTGTGTGACGAGTTTCTCATTAGTAATCATGTTCTTGCAAGTTTATCTCTAGTCTATGCCTTGATAGATTTTGCCCCTTTGATTTAATTTCATCTTCATGAGATCCCTTGAAGCAAAATTATAAATAACGATACCTGGAATACTTATCCTGGTGAAATGCTACAATGAGGTGTTCTATCTGTGCGCTTGCGGATAGAATAGATTATTTTTTAGAGAGCCTTTACATTTATAAATACCTTTGTACACTCTGGCGCCATGCTAGGGATGACAACCTAGTATCTAAGTGGTGTTAGCTAGTGTCAACAAGGGTTACCATCAGGATGATCACAGTAAACAGCTGCTAACTGAATTGACCATTACAGGGTCTAATGACAAGGGTTTCTCTTTAAAAGAGGGCATCATCAAATATAAAGGGAGAATTTGGCTTGGGAATCACGAGGCTCACCAAGCTATTTTGTTAGCCCTACACTCTAGTGGGTTGGGTGGACATAGTGGAGTCACTGCCACCTACCAGAAGGTTAAATCTCTCTTTGCTTGGCCACACATGAAGCAAGACAATTCAGAACTATGTTGCAGCATGTCACATATGTGCATAGGCCAAAACCGAGCATAGCAAGGTCCCTGGTCTTTTACAGCCACAACCCATACCACAATTTGCATGGCACACAGTCAGTATGGATTTTATTGAGGGTCTTCCTAAATCCAAAACCTATGACACCATCTTAGTTGTCATTGATAAACTCACAAAGTACGCGCATTTCATTTGCTTGAGTCATCCCTACACTACCATCACAGTAGCTCAAGCATTCCTATCCAATATTTATAAGCTTCATGGTATGCCCACTGTCATTATATCCGACCGTGACCGTGTTTTCACTAGCACCTTTTGGCAAGAGTTATCCAAAATCACTGACACAACTCTTCACATGAGCTCTGCATATCACCCTCAAACGGATGGACAAACCAAACGCTTGAATCAATGTCTCGAAACCTATCTACAGTGCGTGGTTCAGTCTTGTCCCTCTAAGTGGGCCCAATGGATACCACTGGCAGAATTCTGGTACAACTCCACATATCATTCAGCTCATGGTTTAACACCATTTTAGGCTCTCTATGGCCACAAACCTCGTCACTTTGGCATCACCATTTTTGATGTCTGCACAGTTCAGATCTGGATACATGGTTACAGGAGCGTCAATCCATGCTTGAACACATCCAATCAAACTTGCAGCGTGCTCAGCATCGCATGAAGAATCCAGCAGACAAGGGCCGTCAGGAACGCCGATTTCAGGTGGGTAACTGGGTATATGTCAAGCTCCAACCTCATGTCCAGCATTCTGTCCAACGCAGAGTTAATCAAAAGCTGAGCTTCAAATACTTTGGTCCTTACCTCATCCTCCAGAAAGTTGGTCAAGTCGCATATAAATTGCAATTGCCAGCATCAAGTCAAATTCATCCTGTGATCCATGTGTCTCAACTCAAGAAGGCTTTGCCTCCTCAGGTAATAGTTTCTTCAGATGCAGAACTCAACCTACTAACGCGATTTCTGAGTTTGCCTCCAGGTCAGCTATTGGACACCAGACTACAGTTGGTTGGCGATCATGTGGTGCCCGAAGCCTTGATCCAGCGCCAATCCTATCCATCACACTGGGCGCAGTGGGTGCCGCTGTCCACCCTACCCCCGGCCATGTCTGCTCCCCCTTCGGCATCTACGGCACCGTGAGGACACGCTGCAACTTAAGAGGGAGGGGATGTCACGGGCTACTACTAGACAGTTCCTTGGTCATGTATTACATTTCGTATTGCTATTGGGCCTGTAAGACTGCGTGTGGCCGCATGGTTGTATCGGGCCAAGGCCACGAATTCTAAACCTATAGACTCGCTGTGTGGGTGGTTGGGAGGACAGTGAACAATGAGAAACTAATTCATTCCCCTTCTTCCCGATTGCTTCCGGCTCGAGACGGCGTCGCCGTGCTCACCTGCCGTGCGTGCACGCCAGCCACCTCCCTCTGGCAAAGGTTGCCACACGCTGCTGCTCCTGCTGCTGCTCTAGCTGCTGCCGCTGCTGCTCCTGGTGCTGCTCCAGCTACTGCTGCTGCTCCTACTGCTGCTCCCGCTGCTGCTGCTGCTCCTGCAGATGCTTCTCCTTCTCCTGTTTCTTCTTCTCCTCTCCTTCCTTCTTCTTTCTCTCCGCCCCTTCCTTCTTCCTCTACTCATCCTTGGCTTCTTTCTTCTTCTGTTCCTTGACAGCATGGAGCCCAGTTGGCAACGGCGTCCGCCCCTCGACTCGAGGGACCTTGGCTCCCTCAGCCGCAACACGGTCGCCAGACGGCGGCAGGCCATCCCTGGACTCATCACTAATTATGATTGGGTCGCCCTCTCCCCCAAGCTTGGGTGACTCGGGGGCTCCCTCTGGATCTTGGGGCCGCAGCACCCTATCATGACCGGGGGGCGGCAGATCGCTCATCGAGGCATCACATCCTTCCGACGCTCGAGGCAGAACATCATCGCCACCAGTGGGTGGTCGGGAGTCAGAAGAGCCTCCATACACCCAGAACGCACGTCAGCCACACAGAGTCCCTACGCTGGGCGAAACCAACATGGAAACACGGAAGGAAAGCCAATCACATACCAAGTGCCTTGGGGATCGCCCCTATCTTCAGCCCCTTGGCGGTCGAGGGCTAGGCCTGCTCCAGCTGCCTCTTCAACCTGAGCGAGGTGCACATGACGCGAACTGATTAGTGCGAACAACACACAAACTGACGACGATGACGGTAAGGTCTAAGAATCTTACCCCACGGGAAGGACGGTCCTCCACCCAGTCCCACGACCGGTCAGCCTCGAGCCGCCGCGCGTCGAGGCCCTTGGTTGTTCGGAGACAGGAGCAGGCCTTGACTCCGCTCTCCCTTCCTGACGATCCTCAGGGCTCGCGCTTCTCCGACGCCCTCCTCCCTGGCTCAAGGCCACCATGGCAGCACAGCGATGAGTTAGTGGTCTTGTTCTAGAGGTCTTGACCCGATGGCCCGGACCGGACGATTGGGGAGGTCATGGCGGCAGGTCGGCCCGACCCCGGGTAGTGGCAGGGGGCATGTCGGTGCGTGGGCGGCGAGGCGATGCCTCCCTTCGGGGGCCCTCACGTTCTCCACCTTGTGATCCCTTAGAGGCCCCCGCATGCGACGAGGAAACATCGGCTTGCGGAGGGGCCTACAGGATCCGGTTGAGGCGGGCCGCCATCCCCTTAGAATCATCGTCTTCATCATCGTTGTCACTGTTGTCCTCATCAGGAGAGTTCTCCTCGGGCCTCCCCTCACACCTCGCCTGGGCCCAACGCTCCTCGAGCGCCTGCTGCTCGAGGTTATTCCTCTTCTTATTCTTTTTCTCCACGTCTCGCGCTGTCTTGTGCTTCTCGATAGAAGCACGCCTCGTCTCGTGCTCGACATCATCCTCTTTCACCGGGGGGCCTTAAGGAGCTAGCATCGATCACCCCCATGCAAAACAAACCCAAACCTCAAGAAAATTAGAAAGGAAGCGGTGGAACCGAAAACAAGGGCCAAGTGGCATTGGCTCGAGGGGCTTACCAGGTCAAAGTAGCCTTCATCAGGCTTCATGGGGAAGGAATTCACGTTCTCAGGCCAGAAGTTGCCCGAGACGGCCGCCGTGACCCTCGTAGCGACCTCCTCGTCTAGGAGCGCCTCATTCGACATCCAACATGCCTCGAGGTCCTCAGACGGAGCGCGGGGGCCCATCGCGTCCATCCTCAGCGATCGAGACATCAACAGAAGAACTCGTCGATGGTGGACTACTGAGAGGACGAGGGCCGTGGTCAAGCCTTCCTCACGCAGACGCTTTAGGGCCTCAAAAAGGGGGCAAAGCCGAGACTGATGGGTCTTGATGACGCCGTACTTCCAATCTTCAGGGCGCTCCCTGATGAGTCACCTGGTGTAGGCGGGGAAGAGTCTATCGTCATTGCGGAGATAGAACCACTAAGAGTCCCACTAGGCGTGGTTCGACGTCAGCCTAGTAGGGATATACTCTCGAGGCTCATTCGCGCTCCCCATCTTCTGGACCAGGTTGAGGCAACTGGCACGCATCGGTTTCCTCACCCCAGCACCGAGAGCGTGAAACAGCTCACCCTAAAAGAGGTGGAGCCACGACTCCCAGTGCGGTATCACTCCCAAGTAGCCTTGACACACCATGACAAAGATCGCCGCAATGGAGACTGCGTTGGGGGAGAAATGCTGGAGCTCTAAGATGTTGTGGTGAAGGAGGGCCCTCATGAAGCGGCTCGGAGGAGACCCGAGCCCGTGGCGATGGAACTTGACGAATGTTGGCAGTCATTATTTACCAATCATAAACTGCCAACTTGATCCAAAAGGAGAAGAAGCAATCATATTATATACACACATGCATTTTATTACTAACAAGTTCCACTTGTACCATAGTGATTATATTTTGTAGGAATTATAGTGCAACATGTGGAAATGTGCCATACCACGAAGAAAGCGCAAAGTACCAAAAGATGTATTCAGAAATGCGCAAACCAAGAAAATAAAGAAAGGCCCAAACAACGTAGAACTGGGCCTAATCGTAACCACGGGAGAGATCCAGGCCTAGAGCCAAACTGACCACGCGAAGGCGGTGGCCAGGGGGACCCACCCAGGGTGCGGCCACACCCTGGTGCGGGCACATCCCTGAAGGTGGCAAACCGGGCCCATCATTCTCACGCGGTTGGATGACGCCATCCATAGGACGTGTAACAGAACCACCCAAATTATAAGAGATTAAGCCTAATAGTGACCATTTGCACAGTCAACCATCTAGCTTAAGCCCATATAATCCCGGTAGTCCGTGAAATCTCGAAGGATTTCAAACCACATAGCGTACATACAGCCAAGATCGTAACAAGTTCAGCGGTCACCATTCACAATTACATCCAGTTCACAACATTCATCAAATACATCGGAGTACTTAAAATTATTACAAACCAAGTTCTTAAGTAGCGGAAGCTTCATAGTTCGAAAATAACACACACATTTAGTCTGATACAGTGCCATAGTTCGGTCATTCCCACAAAAGCAAAAGAGAAGGTAGAGTGACCATCGCCCTTGGTCTAGTCATCGCCCATCGCTGTACAAGCAGAGGATGCAATAACCATAGTACATTTGACCATCTGCATGGGAATAGAACCCTGAGTACGAGAATGTACTCAGCTAGACTTACCCGTCATAAACCAAAATAAAGACTCTTCAAGGATCATGAAAGTTGTATGGTGGGGTAGCTGAGACTTTTTGCATAAAAGCATTGCTCCACTAAAATATAGCCTAAAAACCTTTCTTCTTTTAATTAGCTCAAATTCGATTTTATCATTACCTATTATCTAGATTTGCACCTGTACTATTGCAAGTAAGTGTAGTAAGATGATGGTACCTCATCATAGCATTCATAAATCATTTATCATCGTAACCCAATTGTTCCATAGTCCTTACTACAAGGACAAAGCTCATGTCAAGTGCTCACTGTCCAGGAGCGATGGCGATTCGAATCGATTTCTAACCGGCTGGCGATTTTATTCCCCACACAAACCACACTCACTAATCAAGTGAGCTACAGATCACCATGTTGCACTATCAAGGACCAATTCGCGGGTTCGACAGGCACCTCCCGTGCCCGAGGACTGTTCCGGCGACCAAGGTATGCAAGGTATACCAAGGTTGCGCGCCACGCCCTCGTCGTTCTCCTCAACCATCACCAATATAGCACGTACATCGGGCCGATTCCCGACCCGGATAGTGCTCAGGCTTCGCGGTTGGAACGACTTATCCTTCCAGCTAAGTGTGGGGCATGCGTTCAACATGACAAGAGGGCCGTCAACGATCGGTCCTTAATCGACACAAGCAGGGGCACTACGGTCAACCCCACCATTAGACCCTGCCCGGTCTCAAATTCTTTTTCCATACTTGGTTATTTTTAAAATAGCAATTACAGCTAATCAAACAGGTGTCCACCTATATCTTGCAGATGACAGGGAATCACCCGACTTCTACCGGACTAAGCAAGCTAAGCATGGACTCCGTACCTATCTACATAGGACAAGATAGATAAACAAGTGGTAATATCAAGGAGTACTTATGCATCAACGGTATCAAGCAATTCCTATCACTTAAATGCAACATAGTAGCACAAGCAAAATATATCATTTAAGTTAGTGAATATAGGGAGACTTAGAATGTTCCGGGGCTTGCCTTTCTCAAACGTGCTCGGCTTGTGATTCGGGCACTCCTGTAGCTCTTCTCCGAGCTCTGGTCCTCCCAGAGGTTCCTGCTCCTAAATCTCCTCCTGCTCCTCAGGTCCCACCTCATTCTCCTGCGAGCCTGTATGATGCATGTGTGCTCATGAGTGGAGTGCGAGATGCGCGGGGTGTAATGCTTATACAAGTGGATACCAGATAACCATGACATGATGCATAGATGATACAAGTGGTCCTTTCTACAAGGTAGTCAACATCATCCAAGAACAAGAAATTGAACTAAGCATCTATTGCATTCTCTTCTACAAGTTGTCTTCAGGGTTAACCAGCAAGCTAACATGATGCTTCAAATATACACCAAACAATCTTTCATTTTATATAATCACTTTTGGATCTACAAAAGTAGCACATGTTTCTGTTTATCAATAAATTCTACAAAAATAATAGCAGGTCACAAGTCAACCATAAAATCAACCATAAATTTCTCATAATATTTGGACACTTATTTTGGGCTACAAAAATCACAAGGTTAATCAATATAATCAAGTATAAATACCCTACTGTTGACCATGTGTCAAACAACAGATTTCATATTTTTATAAATTACTTGTTAACATAAGAAACATCCACAAAAATTTTCAGATTAATTGCATGATCCATTTATTTACTAAAAATCATAAACCACTGCCATGCAAGCATTTAAATCATCATAATTTAATTTATACAGCAAATAATGTGTAACATATTTTTCCCAGAGACTAAACATCCATGCAGAGCCAACAAAACAAGTTTCATATTTTTCTGAGCTATATTTTAATTACTATGCATTTTACAATTTTCAGCAAAAACATGGATTAAATATATTTGTACAGAAAAATTGTTCAAACATGACATGCATCCACACTAAACTGTAGATTTGAAGTTATAGAACACTCCACAATTTATTTCACCAATTTTGGAGCCGTAAATCTCAAGATATGGATTTTATATCATTTAAACTATTTTCTGGAAATCATTTTTCTGAAAATCAATTCAAATCCACCCCCGGGACCAGCTGGGTGCACCCGGTGCAGTGCACCCGCGGCCACTGACGAGCGGACCCGCCTGCCAGCCGGGTCCGCTGGCTAGAACACAGAGAGGGGCAACTCCGGCGAGCCGGAGCTCTCCGCCGGAGGCCTCTCTCGGCGAACCAAGCGGCCCTACACGTTCTACGGTTCAAGGCGAACTCAGCGAACCTGTTTGCGCGGCCTGAAACGGACCGGAGCAAGCTCGCCGTGGTCCGGCCACCGCTGGGTGGTAGAGCGTGTGCTAATGGCCGGAGTAGGTGCGCGAGACCAAGGCGAAGCTAATGCGCCTAAAAACGCAAGAAACGGCGGAGTAGAGGGGGAGAACCGCGTGGACCGACGGGTCGCCGGAGCCCCGACTCACTCCGGTGAGCTCTTCCGGACGCGCGGGACTTACCGAGCGCGGTTGAGCGCGAGCACGCGATGCGGAAGGATGAGGCGGAGCTGTTGGCGGTCGCGGAGAGGAAGGAGGGGGCCGGAGTTGGCCGGGAGAGAAGCTCCAAGTCATCGGCGACGATGGCGCGCGGCGGAGTGGCAGATGCTGCGTGCGAGCGAGCGAGGGGCGAGAGCGCGAGTGGAGGAGCTCAAATGGCAGCGGGCGCAGCAGCGGATGAGGCCGAGCGCTCCTGGTGGCCGACCAGGGCGCGTCCAGGCTGCCGCATGCTCGCCACGCGGCGGCCAGTCTCTGCCGGCGCGCCACGGCGGCACGGCGTGGCCGTCCGCGCGTGGGCACGGCGCGGGCGCTGGCGCGGGGAAGGGGGTGAGCGCGGGTGGGCTGGGCCGGCTTCGGCCAGCGGGCCAGAAGTGAGGCCGCGGCCTGCTAGCGCCCCCCTTTCCCTTTTTCAATTTTTTTGAATTTCTTTTCTCAATCTTTTTCTAAATTCATTTGGACTATAATAAAATCCTTTTCACCTTTTTCTCCCAAAATAAAAGTTGTTCTAAATAAAAAATTCTACAACTTTGTTTTAGGTTGAAACCACAAATTCCAAATGGATTTTGAAATACAACTCAAAACTAGTTATAGGTTTTCAAATAAATCTATTTTGGGAATTTTTGTATAAAATCAATTTCTCAATTTCTATAGCTCCAAAAATTTCACAAAATTACTCTTAATTCTTCTAACACATATTTCAACCTAATTTGGGCATTTCAAGAAATTTAGAAGCCAGCATAATATTTTTACCATATTTAATTCACATAAAATAAAGAACATAAAATCATACTTGGATGAATGACATGCTCATGTGATGCTATGCTTAATGAGAATGCTTATGTATGAGTTTATGAGACTAAGTGCATGCTTAACACCTAGGGTGTTACAGCCCTTCCCCCCTTTAGGGAAATCTCGTCCTGAGATTTGGGTTACTAACCATTTCTTATGAAATTTTGGGTAAACTGTTTTTAGGTAATCCTCGGTTTCCTAGGTGGCATCTCTATCGTCGTGATGACTCTACACCACCTTGTAAGTCTTGACAACTCTATTCCAGGTTACCCGCTCCTTGGTATTTACGATACCCATTGATTGTTCCTTATATTCCAAGCCTGCCTTTATCTTGACTCCTCGAGGCTCGATCTTTTGCTCAGGCACATTCAAACATTTTCGCAGCTGTGACACATGGAAGACTGGAAAGATTGAGCTCAACTCCTCTGGCAACTGAATCTTGTAGGCTACGGGGCCTTTTCTTTCTAGTATTTGATACGGTCCCACATATCTGGGTGCAAGCTTGCTTCGAACTCGGAAACGCTGAACTTTCTTCATTCGCGTAACCTTGAAGTAGAGATAGTCACCCATTTTAAACTCGAGTGGTCTTCTTCGCTTGTCTGCATAACTCTTCTATCGTGATTGCGCTGCTCTCATGTGTTGTTGTATAATTTGTATTTTCTTCTCAGCTTCATTCACGAAGTCGATACCATAGTATCTCCATTCACCAGGTTCGACCTAGTTCAACAGAGTCCTGCATCTTCGACCATACAAAGCTTCGAACGGAGCCATCTTGATGCTCTCCTGATAGCTATTATTGTACGAGAATTCAGCCAAAGGAAACCATGATTCCCATGATCCCTTGGATGATAACACGCATGCCCTCAACATATCTTCGAGCACTTGATTGAGTCTTTCCGTTGGACCTGAAGTTTGGGGGTGATATGCGGTGCTTCTTATCAGACTAGTCCCCAAACTTTTATGCATTCGCTCCCAGAAATGAGCGGTGAACTGCGGTCCTCTATCTGATATGATGGTCTTAGGAATACCATGTAGCTTGACGATCTCAGCTATGTACATATCAGCATACTCGGGAGGTCTGTACGTGTTCTTAACTGGAATGAAATAAGCCGACTTGGTCAATCGGTCGATGATTACCCAACTCGAGTCATTCCCCATTCGTGTTGTCGGCAAACCTGTGATAAAGTCCATGCTAACCTCTTCCCATTTCCACTCTAGAACTGACAACGGTTGCAGCAGACCTGCAGGTTTCATATGTATAGCCTTGACTCTACAACATGTGTCACAACGGGCCACATATGCTGCTATTTCCTTCTTCATTTTGGTCCACCAAAAGTGAGATCTTAGATCTTGATACATCTTACTACTGCCAGGATGAATAGAAAGCTTGGAGAGATATGCTTCATCCATGATGCGATTCTTTAATTCTCGATTCTTCGAAACCACCAGCCGGTGCTGAAACCACAATACCCCTTTTTCATCAACTCTGAATTGAGTCTTTGGGTCATTTTTGATCTTTTCTTTGATGTGGAAAATACCCTTATCCATTTTCTGACCTTCGATGACTTGACTTTCAAGTGAACAACTGAGCTATATGTGGCATAAGACTTCAGGATGCATGAGATTGAAACCATCTTCAAACAACGGTTGAACTACTTGATAATGCGGTTTGCGACTCAAAGCGTCTGCCACCACATTAGCCTTGCCTGGATGATAGTGGACTTCCAGATCGTAATCCTTGATTAGCTCCAACCAACTTCGTCGCCTCATATTCAGCTCGGACTGAGTGAAGATGTACTTCAGACTTTTATGATCGGTATAGATATGACAGTTATTTCCTAGCAAATAGTGCCTCCAGATCTTCAAAGCGTGCACTACTGCTGCTAACTCAAGGTCGTGAGTCGGGTAGTTGACTTCGTGCTTTCTCAACTGTCGTGAAGCGTAAGCTATCACTCTGCCGTCTTGCATCAGCACACATCCTAGGCCACTTTTTGATGCGTCGCAAAACACATCAAAAGGCTTCTCGATATTGGGTTGCGCTAGAACGGGAGCGGTGGTCAGCAACTTTCGCAAAGTGCGGAAAGCTAGTGCACACCCTTCCGTCCAGACAAACTTATGATCCTTTTGTAATAAACTGGTCATTGGCTTAGCAATCTTGGAGAAGTCAGGTATGAAACAGCGGTAATACCCAACCAGACCAAGAAAGCTTCGAACTTCCGAGACAGAAGTTGGTGCCTTCCAGTCCATGACTTCCTGTACCTTTGACGGATCCACAGCAATCCCTTCTTCAGACAGAATGTGCCCTAGGAAATGAACTTTCTTCAGCCAGAACTCGCACTTGCTGAACTTTGCATACAACTGATGCTCTCGCAATCGGGTTAACACGACCCTGAGATGCTCGGCGTGATCTTGCTCATTCTCTGAATAAACCATAATGTCATCGATGAACACCACAACAAACTTGTCTAACTCTGGCATAAAGACGGAGTTCATCAGATACATGAAGTATGCAAGAGCATTTGTCAACCCAAAGGACATGACAAGATACTCATACAACCCATATCTGTTGGAAAAAGCGGTCTTCGGTATATCTTGCGGACGGATCTTGATTTGGTGATACCCAGACCTCAAATCTATCTTGGAAAACACTTTCACCTTGGAGAACTGATCAAACAAGATATCAATCCTTGGTAGTGGATACTTATTCTTGATTGTCAGCGCATTGAGTGGACGATAGTCCACGCACATGCAGAGCGATTGATGCTTCTTTTTCACAAACAACGCCGGACAAGCCCATTCCGACGAACTTGGCCCGATAAACCCTTTATCCAGCAACTCCTTTAGTTGATTTTTCAATTCAGCAAGCTCATTAGGTGGCATCCGGTACGGCCTTCTAGAGATTGGCGCGGTACCTAGTATCAACTCTATTGCAAACTCTACTTCCCTATCTAGGGGAAGTCCCGGCAATTCCTCAGGAAAGACATTAGGGAACTCACAGACCACTGGTATATGCTCTAGTGGAACCACCTGCATTGCACACGAGAGACTGGCGAAATCCAACCGTCGGGGTAGCTTGACCTGAAGCATACCCTCCCCCTGCAGATCTTTAAGGGAGAGAGTTCTATGTCCAGCATCTATAACTGCACCTCAGTCGGTCATCTTATTCATTCCAATGATAACATCCAATACCAGCCCTGGCATGACCACAAGGTTCACACGAAACCTTCGGCCACTGATATCCAAGGTAACCCCCGTTACTGTTTTGTTAGTCAACACATCAGCCCCTGCCGAACTGATGCGATAACCATAACCCAACTCAGTAACTGGTTGGTCATGCTTTTGTGCAAATGCTTGGCTCATGAATGAATGCAATGATCCAGAATTAAACAAAACAACTATAAGATGTTGGTTGACAGGAAACATAACAGCTGTTACCGGTTCTCCTTCCGGGATCTTCTCTATTGAGGTATGGTGCACTCGAGCTGGGTAGGTTGTCTGCTGCCTCTTGGGGTAGGGACATTCCTTAGCAAAGTGCCCCATCTTGTGGCAGTTATAGCACGGTCCCTTGGTCATGTTGTTGGCGGCAGGTGCTGCAGCTGGAAATGCCTTTGGCTTGGCGGGAGCTATTGCTACCTTGTACGGCTTCTGCTGCGTTAGATGCCTGGTGTTCCTTCTCTGCGGCGGTCGGAACCTAGCACCTGGGGCAGGAGGACGATACTGCTGTCGCCCTGCCACCGGTGCCACCCGGCTTCAAAAGTCCTCTTATGAGACTTGGATGCACTATAGTTGTTATTATTGTTTTCCTGGGTCAGACAGTCACTGATGTAAGCATTGAAGGTAGCCCGGGTTCCTGTACCCATGGTCTTCAGCATCTTCGGGCTCAAGCCTCTCTGGAAACTAGCGATCTTCTTGGCCTCCGTGTTCACAAACTCGGGAGCGTAGCGAGCAAGATTATTGAAAGCGTGTAGATACTCCTTCACAGACTTTGTTTCCTGGGACAGCCTCATGAACTCCCCAACCTTCATTTCCACCACACCCGGAGGAATATAATTTCCCCGAAAAGCGGTGGTGAAGCGGTTCCAGGTGATTGGGGTCCCCTCTGGGTAGGTGGTACGATGATGAGACCACCAAATCCTAGCATGTCCCTGCAACTGATGCACTGCATACTCGGCCTTGAATTCTTCAGTCATCCGAAGAAGACGGAACTTTTGCTCCATAGTATTAAACCACTCATCTGCCTCGAGCGGTTCTAAGGCCTCCTTGAAGACTGGTGGTTTGGTATCCATAAAGTCCTTGAAAGAGCTGTACTGATTGGCTTCACGGCCGCCCTGGTTATCCCCACGGCGAGTATTGTCAGCGATATTGCGCAGGGCTTCTTCCATGTTGCGCTGCATCTGCTCCAAGTTGCGTTGGCTCCCCAGAAACTGCGCGAACAACACGTCCGCAGTGTACGGAGGAGGTGGTGGTGGTGGCGGTGATGGTACTCTTTCCTCATTCCGTTGAGCCCCACCTCCGGAAGTACCTGCTCCATGTCTGGGGTTGCTGTTACCCCCGCCATGCGTTTGCACCATCTGCATGCGTCAATGATAAGCAGTCGTTAGGAATTGACATCAACGGTAGACATATGTAGAATTATGTCATACTGAATTTACTGAGGAAAAAAATTCGCACAATAAACAGAGGCACAACAATTCATCATCCACACACAACATCACTAACAGATTACTTAACATTCGAGCAACAAGGTTTGCATACATCCAAAATTGCCAGCATACACACACTGGACTTTCGGCATCATCACATAAAGTTTTACACAGCCGAGATCCAAAATTACAAGACACTCCATGCAACAACAACATCAAAAGAAGAAGGACTAGCTCTAGAGCTCTAGCATCTAGTCGCTATGGTCGATGTCCATGCTGGAGCCTTCCTCGTCCTCATCTCCACTAGCAGCTGCCTCTATCTCTAGATCCTCATCCATCTCATCCTCAGAGTCTAACTCAGCTGCTCCAGGCAGGTGGTGAGGGTATAGCTGGTTGTGCAGTTGGTGGATCTCCTCATGCAGGTTCTCATTGTACTCCTCAGCATTAGCTAGCTGCTGCTCAAGCTCTAGGTGTTGGGCCCTCAGGGTGTCCTCCTCGTGCCAGGCTTCATTCCTCTGACCAAGCACATGAACTAGCACGCGCTCACAGTTCCTGTGAGCGGTAGTCACCCTGTCCCTCTGCTCTCTCGCTGGAAGCAGGTCCTGACTCAGCTCACTGTTCTTCTGGACTGCGTGATCCCTCTCTTGGGTCACACGGGCCAACTCTGCCTACAGCCTCTCAACCTCAGTGTCAAACTCATGCTGCAGCTGGCGCTTCTCATCCTGAACTGTGAGAAGAGACCCGGAGAAGCATCCCAAGCAACGCTCCAGACCCCCATAGGTCTTCATCAAATCGAACATAGCGCTCATAGCTGTGCTGTCACTGTGCTGGTCCTCATCCGCACTCCTTTCTAGAGCATTCACCTCGGATTGATCCCACACCGAAGTGTAGGGGTCACCCCGGGGAAACACCCCAGCGAAGGCGTGGGCCAGCTCCTGTGGAAACCTCTCCATGATGTCTCTCAGAACTGCAAAAGCTACTCTGCTGGCACCCTCGAAAGGCATGGCATCTCGAGACTCGTACACCCAGCCGCCCAGGCGGGGTCACCCCCACTGGTAGGGACCACTGCCTCGATCCCCACCAGGGTCCCATCACCAAGCTGCACCTTGTTCCAATAGTAGCGAGGTTCCCTTCCTTCGGGATACCCCATCGAACTGAGCACCCTCCACAGCAAGGTGGGCATCTGTTGACACCGTTTTTGGACACGTGCACGGGGACCAGTAGAGTACAGATCGGCAGGTGGGGCAGCGCTAACTAGACTGCAGAAGAGTTGCCGATGAGGAGCGTTGCCGATGAAGAGACGATTGAGTATGACTAAGTCCAGAGGTGGTGACGTATTCTTACCGATGACCAATATTAGTGTTTGACCGATGGCTATAACAGGAAGATTGCCGATGACTCTGAAAGGGATTGCGGGAGTTGCCGATTGACCCGTAGCGGTGTCCTGGTCGGTTACAAGGGGATAGTTTTATATTTTCCTTAGTTATCTAAATTCGTTTTGTATACGGATTCCGTTTAATTTGGAATTCGAGTCCTAGTCGTGTCTGATTGTGGCTCTTTGAGCAGGGTATAAATGTAGACCCTAGGGCCTTGTAATCTATCTATCTACCAACCAATCAAACACAAGTTTTTACTCATATTCCAGCATCTACTTTTCCGACGACTTCGTCATACTTTTCCTTTTTACTATGAGTTCTTAGGAATTCGTCGACTTAAGCTCGGCGTATTCTCGAGTTCCGCGTGAATACCTCTTGGCCATGACATCCGGGCGCATCGCTGTTGTCAGGACTAAAGTATTCGAGTTATCACCTTTGCCGATAGTAAGGTCAAATCGGCTGGCACGCCTTAACGTTTGAATCGGGTATTAGCCCTTTGTGTTTGCAGATCCACTTTTGCATCAACACATCTTTTGGCACGCCCAGTGGGACTTATTCAAGATCAAGATCGACATGTCGACTATCGAGTTCGATCTGGAAAACGTCATCCCGGTGACGGAAGCCAATATCAGAGATGAGCAGAAGCAAGCTATTGCAAAAGCCATGGAGGACTACAAGCAGCAATGTTTGAAATCCTTCAGCATAAACAGGAGCGGCGAGGTGATCTAGAAGGAAGCGCTGCCGGCACCTCGGCAGGTTACTTTTGAAGCCAATCCTGGTAAACTCCAAGACATGGTTGATAGTGCTATTAACCGTGCCTTGATCAATCAAGCTGGTGTGCTGTCCAATACTTTTTTCAATGCCATAGCTAGAACTTTCAAAGAGGGACAATTACCACCACATTATGTGGGCCCTGTCTATCATCAGCCAGGATCACCGGTAGTTACAGCTCCATCGGCTGCTACAGCAGCTGTGGGCACACAAACTGCTGTTCCTCCAAGCACGTTGGGAGTTACTAATGCACAATCCACACCGATGCTAACCAATCCATCAACTTCAGATGAACAAATCAAGCTGGCTACGGATTTATTAGCATCGGCGATGTCGGGATCGGTCCCTCCTCCTAACTGGTGGGGTTATGGTATGCCCCCAGAGTTGACGTTGAAGACACCTGGCTCATCTCAGACAGCTGATGTGAGAGGCAAGGCTCCTATGGCATCGGCACCTCCAAATATGCCGATGAATCAGAGTCCCCAGTATACTACAACTACTACTGCAAGACCTTACACTGAGAATTCTCAAGCTCCAACGTTCCAAATGCCTAATGCATCGGCAAATTCACTACCGACGCAACAGAGGTTTATGACTCAGTCGGGGTATGTCAACTCGATGATGATGCCCAATTTCCAGTCATCGGCAGGGTTTATGCCGATGAATGCCAACAGTGGATGGACGGGGCAGCAAATCTTTCCACAAATGCCTCAACAGAATCATCAGGCTACGGGGTTTCAACAATGCCAGATCCAACCTGGGTTCCAAAATCAAGGGTTGGTCAACCAGCCGATGAATCTTGGCCAGCAGATTGGTGGTCAATAGATCGGTGGTCAGCAGTTTGGTGGTCAACAGATCGGCGGTCAGCAGATTGGTGGTCAGATGATTAACCCAATGTTCCATGCAGATCGCACACCACATAGACACGTGGAAGCTTATCAGCAGGCGCCAGATCCACAACCGCCTCATCGTCAAGATGTCGATGCTTATTGGGCCGATAAAATTGCTGAAGTAATGAGAGACCAATTTGGGATAAAACCCAAAGTCAATACTTACTCTTATCGGACATCTTATCCTCCTACTTATCATTTAATCCCACTTCCAAATCGGTACAAGGTACCGGATTTTACTAAGTTTTCTGGACAGGATGATACATCAACCATGGAACATGTCAACAGGTTCATCATCCAATGTGGAGAAGCCGCTAACACAGACGAGTTAAGGGTTCGTTTGTTCTCGTCATCATTGTCTGGATCGGCATTTACTTGGTTTATATCATTACCTCCCAACTCAGTGATTACTTGGGCCGATCTAGAGAAGCAATTCCACAAATACTTCTTTTCTGTAGTCCATGAGAAGAAGATCACTGATTTGGTCAAATTGAAGCAACGCAATGATGAATCGGTTGAAAGTTTTGTGCAGAGAATACGGGAGGTCAAAAACAAATGTTATAGTCTGGTTTTGGACGATCGGCAGCTAGCCGATTTGGCTTTCCAGGGTTTGTTGCCGCACATCAGGGACAAATATGCTTCTCAAGAGTTCGGAAGTTTAAGTCACCTGGTGCAGAGAATTTCTGATCAAGATATTAGACCTTTTGAGCCCAAGACAGCATGGAATAAAAAGGTGTCCTTTGTCGATGAAGCAGCAAGCTCGGATTCTGATGAAGAACCAGTCATCGGCTTGGCAGAATGGGTGAAAAACAAAAAGCTAATGTCTTGCCCTTTTGGACATAAAGAACCAGAGAAGTTCGCATTTGACATTACTAAGGCCGATAGGATATTTGACTTTCTACTTCAGGAAGGTCAGATCAAGTTATCACCCAATCAGGTGATTCCATCGGCTGAAGAGTTGAAAAAGATGAAATATTGCAAATGGCATAATGCAACTTCTCACAGCACCAATGAGTGCAAAGTTTTCAGGCAACAACTGCAATCGGCTATTGAATCTGGGAGAATCAAGTTTGATAGTTCCAAAGCTCAGAAGCCGATGAAGATTGATCAACACCCTTTTCCGACAAACATGTTAGACGCTAAGGGGAAAACCAAGGTGCTGACGTCAGAAGCAGCTGAAAGAAGTGCATCAGTTGATCCTCAGCATCAGATTACTGCTATCGATGCTAAAGGAAAGGGTTTGATCCAGGAGGGATCTAATTCAGGAAGGCCTCCCCGATCTGGTATTGTGATAGCTCATAGAAGGCCTCGGGAGACTTGGCAGCAACGTGAGGATCGGTATCGGCGCCAGCAAGAAGACTATCATCGGGAAGAAGAAAGACGCCGACAAGAATGGAATCGGCACAGAGATCACTGGAATTGCCCATTATTTATCCATTGCTGGGAGCAGAACATTAAATTACCCACTATTAGTGATTGCCCTGAGTGCAATGGTTATGATTGGTATGACAGAACCGATCGGCGCTATCAGGAAGATTATCAGCGATTTAATGGGCCGATTAGAGGGAGAACGTCATTTCATGATCGGCTGGGAGGCAGGCTCAGTGTGCATGATAGGCTTGGTGATCGTGTTCAATATTTTCCAAGGAACCAGGAGGAGCTTGAAGAGATGGCAAATGTGCGAGTTCCCGATGAGTTCATATTTTGCAGGGACGCCAATACTCATCGGATGGAGTCAAGGGAACACTGTCGTCCATCGGCAAGGTAGTCACCACTTCCCCCATGGTGTCCAGAGGGGTTGACTAAGACACAAAAAAGGAGACTGCAGCGTGAAAGACGGGAAGAGCTAAGCAAGGGCAAAAACTCTGCTCAGTCTGGGAATCAGCAACAACAAGATCCTAAGGGAATGGGGCCATCGGCAGACGTCAACATGGTATTTATGTTGTCGATGGAGTTCCTTGCGCCATCCAGTGATGACGAGGAGTTGGAGTTTTCCGACCAGATAGCCCAGTTGGCTCTGGATCCGATGACAGCTATCTTTGAAAAGCCTGCTGACAATGAAAGGCAGCATCTTAAAGCTCTGTTTGTCAAAGGAAGAGTTGATGGTCAGCCGATGACCAAGATATTAATTGATGGAAGAGCTGCTATCAACTTCATGCCGTACGCAGTCTATCGGAAGCTTGGAAAAGGAGATCAAGATTTAACCAAGACCGATATGATGCTCAAAGACTTTGAAGGGAATGTGTCTCCGGTCAAGGGGGCAATATGCGTCGAATTGACCATCGGCAGCAAATCCTTGCCGACGACCTTCTTTGTGATCAGTGGAAAAGGTGCTTATAATCTGCTGTTAGGAAGAGATTGGATTCATGCCAATTGTTCCATCCCGTCTACAATGCACCAATGCTTGGTTCAATGGGTAGGTGACAAGATTGAGATTGTCTCGGGAGACTCTTCTTATGTCATTGCATCGGCAGAAGCAGATACCTATGAAAGAACTAGGTGTATCTCGGGAGAGATTTGGGAGAAGGATTTCCTTAGGGTTGCCGATTATGAAATTCCACCGATCCAAGCAGTCGGTTCTAATGAAGAGTTTTAATGGATAGGTTCACCGATGATGGAAAATTAGGCCAGGGGTTCACATCGGCCGATGATTTGGTAGAGGTAGATATAGGTAGTGGTGATAAACCTAGACCTACTTTTATTAGTGCTAAGTTAAATTCTGAATGTAAGCAGCAGTTAACCGATTTGTTAAAGGAATATAAAGATTGCTTTGCTTGGGATTATACTGAGATGCCTGGTTTAGACCGATCAATTGTTGAACATCGGTTACCCATCAAGTCTGGATTTCGGCCCCTTCAGCAGCCAGCTCACCGATGTAATCCTAATATCCTTCCTAATATCAAGGCCGAAATAACCAAACTTATCGAAGCTAAATTTATTCGGCAGTGTCGGTATGCCGAGTGGATTTCCAATGTTGTTCCAGTTTACAAGAAAAATGGGAAGCTTTGAGTCTGCATTGATTTTAGGAATCTCAATAAAGCTACACCGATGGATGGTTATCCAATGCCAGTTGCCGATCTACTAGTTGATGCTGCGGCTGGGCATTGGATTATCAGCTTTATGGATGGCAATGCAGGATACAATCAAATATTCATGGCTGAGGAAGATATTCCAAAGACTGCATTTAGATGTCCTGGTCATGTTGGGCTGTTTGAATAGATA
The DNA here is from genome assembly GCF_000003195.3 of Sorghum bicolor. NCBI lineage: Eukaryota > Viridiplantae > Streptophyta > Magnoliopsida > Poales > Poaceae > Sorghum > Sorghum bicolor. The sequence goes on from NC_012872.2 coordinate 41,827,631, forward strand.
GTCATGACCTTTGCTTGAAAAATGCTGGTGCCACTTATCAAAGGGCCTTGAATTTTATCTTCCATGAATTCATCGGCAAGCTGGTGGAGATTTATATTGATGATGTGGTGGTTAAATCTGAGGATTTCACGAAGCATCTTGCCGATTTGCGAAAGGTGTTGGAATGCACAAGAAAACATGGTTTAAAGATGAATCCCAATAAGTGTGCATTTGGTGTATCGGCAGGGCAGTTTCTTGGTTTCATGGTGCATCAAAGAGGGATTGAAATCAGCAGGCGATCTATTGATGCTATCAACAAAATTGTTGCCCCTACTAACAAAACTAAGCTCCAATCCTTGATCGGCAAGGTAAATTTTATTAGACGATTTATATCTAATTTGTCTGGTAAAATTCGTGCTTTCAGCCCTCTGCTTAAATTGAAAGCCGATCAAGAGTTCACGTGGGGAAGGGAGCAACAGTTGGCCTTAGATGAAATCAAGAATTATTTGATAAATCCTCCGGTTCTGATTCCACCTCAACAAGGAAAGCCCTTCAGATTATATCTATCTACCGATGGGTTGGTCATCGGTTCGGCCTTAATTCAAGAATTCGAAGGGAGGGAACGTGTGATTTATTATTTAAGCAGAAGGTTGATTGATGCTGAGACCAGGTATTCGGCTATTGAAAAGTTATGTTTGTGTCTATATTTTTCATGTATTAAGTTGAGGCACTATTTAATATCGGCCGAATGCACCGTTATATGTAAAGATGATGTGGTCCGGTACATGTTGTCTATGCCGATCATGAGTGGTAGGATCGGTAAGTGGATTTTGGCACTGTCGGAGTTTGATCTGCGTTATGAATCGGCTAAAGCGGTTAAGGGAGAGGTTATGGCCGATTTCGTAACTCAACATTGCGGGGCAGTGGAGACTTTGGAAATTGTGCCTTGGACACTCTTCTTTGATGGATCCACGTGTGACCGGGGGGCAGGAATCGACATAGTGTTAATTTCCCCTCGGGGAAGGAAATATGAGTTTTCTTTACCGATTGTTGCTACATCAACGAATAATCAAGCCGAGTATCAAGCTTTGATAAAGGGGTTGGAATTATTAAAGGAGGTTCATGCTGACGCTATTGAAATCTTCGAGGATTCCATGCTAGTTATAAATCACTTAGCTGGAAGTTACGAATGCCGAAGTGAGGTTTTGATAACGTATTACGAAAGGAGTATGCAACTGTTAAAGGAATTCAAGGATTTACAATTAGAGCATGTTCCTCAATTGCATAATGAAGAGGCCAATCGGTTGGCTCAGCATGCTTCGGGATATCAGCCCATATTAAACACAATATCAGCAATTTGTGCCGATGATTGGAGAAAAGAAATCGTTGATTATTTGAAGGATCCATCCAAGAAAGTTGAGAGGCGTGTTCGGTTTCAAGCTACCATGTATCTGCTCCTTGAAGATGAGTTATACTACTGAACAATCGATGGGGTTCTTCTCAGATGCTTGAGTGATGATGAAGCCAAAAGTTTGATGGGTGAGATTCATGAAGGAGTGTGTGGAGCACATCAGTCGGCTTTCAAGATGAAATGGATGATTAGGAGGAATGGGTATTATTGGCCAACCATACTTGAAGATTGCTTTAAATATTTCAAGGGATGTCAAGGATGTCAGAAGTTTGGCAATATTCAGAAAGCGCCCGCATCGGCCATGAATCCCATTATTAAACCTTGGCTGTTTCGGGGATGGGCTATTGATCTAATCGGCCAGATTTATCCACCTTCTAGTAAAGGGCACAAATTCATCTTAGTTGCTACTGATTATTTTACCAAATGGGTTGAAACTATTCCTTTGAAGAAAGTCACATCGGCTAACATGATTGATTTTGTGAAAGAGCATATTATTTACTTATTTGGTATTCCTCAAACAATTACTACCGATCAGAGTACTATGTTCACATCGGGGGAGTTTGATGAGTTTGCAATCGGTATGGGGATTAAAGTGTTAAATTCTTCTCCTTATTATGCTCAAGCTAATGGGCAGGCCGAGGCATCTAACAAAGGAATTATCAAGCTTATTAAATGGAAGATTGAAGAAAATCCTAAGAGGTGGCATATATTGTTGAATGGAGCTTTGTGGTCATATCGAATGGCTTGTCATGGATCGACCAAAGTTTCACCTTATCAGTTGGTGTATGGGCACGATACAGTGCTACCTTGGGAGGTTAAGGCTGGATCTAGGCGATTATCTTTTCACGATCAATTGACTGCCGATGATTATGCTACTTTGACGACAGACGAGCTGGATGATTTAGCAGGGCATCAGCTGAGGGCTTTGATAAGCATAAAAGAAAATAAAAAGAGAGTTGCCAGATGGTATGATAAGAAAGTTAAGGCTAAGGAGTTTACCAATGGGGACTTAATATGGAAATTAATTTTGCCGATCGGGACTAAAAGTTCAAAGTTTGGGAAGTGGTCTCCTAATTGGGAAGGTCCTTATCGGATAAATCGATCTGCTCCTGGCAATGCCTATATTTTAGAAACTCTCGAAGGAGTTGAATTTCCTAGAGCATTAAATGGCAAATATCTAAAGAAGTATTACCCAAGCATATGGGTCGATGCATAAAAGTTTAAGTGCCGATAACATTCCAATCGGCTGGATCAAAATGTATCTAGAGACGGATTTAATGTTCTAAAAGGATGTCGATAAGAGTCCTATCGGCTGGACCAAACTGATTAGAAGAAAGAAACGAAGCGTGCCGCCGATGAAGAATTCACATGTCTAACAGAGCCTGGATAGTTGATATAGCACGCAGGCGGATTTGGTTGGCCTCTTCTATCTCTTTGACATCATTATCGGCAGAACCTTCCACTGGCTTCAGTTTCTTCTTCATCTGCAGTGCTTTATGGGCCTGGATGTTTCGATCTTGTTCGAGAGTCTGGATTGCTTTGGGCAGTTGGCTTTCTTCTTGTTGAGCTTGGGAGAGGGCTTCTTCCACTTGTCTGAGTTCAGCCACCAGGACTTCTCTTCTCGCCGATAGATCAGAAATCTTTTGCTTCAGTACATCTCCTGAGGATTTCATGATACCGATGTTCTTGTGCTTCTCATCGGCAAGGAGCTTCACTTCCATCATTTCCTCGGAGAGTTTAGCATGAGCAGCTCTATCGGCAAGACGTTGAGCAGTTTTTTGATACTGCAGCTGACGGCTCTCTAAGTGTGCGGCTTGAAAAAGGATCTCCTCAGCATCGATAGGGATTTGGCCTCTGAGAGTCTTGAACAGAGCTTTAGCTGGATCAGAATCATCGACCAATTGCGCTGTGTCTTGGTGGAGAAGGGCTGACAGATCCGCCAGCTTCGCTCTGATCTCTGCCGATGTGATTCCGACTACTCGAGAGGAACTTGCCTCCTCGCCCTCATCCTCGGAGATTTCAATGGCAAAGGAGAACAAGCTATCAGGAGAGTCCTGTTCCTGAAAAAGAAAATAAAATAAGTTATTTTTGAGGTCAAGTACTGATAACAATAAGAATAAAGATTGGGTAACTTACTTGCTTCAAAGCTATCTCTCACCTCTGACTAGTTGGGGCCGATGGAACTACAGGCTGATCGGCTGGAATTGCCGATGAGATTATACCAGGCTGATCGGCTGGAATTGCTGATGAAGCTATGCCGGCTGAAAGATTAACAGAGGTAAATACTAAATGAAAAAAGTGAGTTCATCGGCAATGATTGTATAAGAGTATGTTACCTTGAGGGGGTGCAGTGCTTGACTGGATTGAGGGAACCACCGATGCTATGATTGAGCTTGTTGGATCGGCGGTTTGCTCATGTACATCAGCCGATGCTTCCTCTAGATGAGGTTCTTTTGGCTGAAGTTCTTCTGTTTGGGGTTCTTCCTGTGGTTGAGGAGGAGATGGTGCTTGTTGTATCTGGACTTCTGGAGAAGAGGGAGAAGATTCCACCGGGATCGGTGACCTCGGAGGAGGGGGAGGTGTTGCTGTTCTCTGGCGCTTCGCTTGGGTTCCGGTACTCTTGGAACCTTTTCTCTTTGGTTCGCTGGACTGGGGGGCATTGACAGTCGTACATCTGGTCTTTGCCGATGTGCCGGAGTGCTGATACAACAGTAAGAAGTTTTGTGAGTACAAGTATAACGGGGTATAAGAATGGAATCGGTATAAGTGAAGAATTAAAAACTTTACCTTGAAGGCTTGTGCTAGGGCAGTGACGGCTACCGATGGGGATGTCTTCGTTCGCCTGGTGGTGACCTTCTTGAGACGCACACCTCGATGCATTATAGCAGCCAAGGTTGGAGCGTTGTTGCCGATCGTGGAGATCAGGCCCGATGGAAGAAGCTCAATCGGCTTGCCACTCCTGCTGACCGATGGTCATGTGTCGTCAACCAGTATGTAATAAAGAAAGGGGGTTACCGATTGAAAAAGACAGTGAAGAAATTAAAACATCGGTATTGAGATACTTACAGTACTATCAGGGACTTTGTACTGGGGATCGATCATGCCATGGTATGTGAGAGCCGATCTGCCGAACAGATGTTCTTTCCATTCTTCCCACCATTGTTTATATGCCTGAGTGATGAAGAGAGCTGGAACCCAAGCCGATAGATCAACATCTATATCGGCATTCGGTGGGTGTTGGGCTACTCTGATGCACTCGAGATGGTTGGTGATAGTCTCCCTTGGATTTATCACATCGGCGTAGCAGAGTGCAATCGGCAGTTGGCTAAAAGCTAGTTGACGAGCTAGTGTCGATGGGTTGTAGAATTCATATGTCTGAATAGAAGCTTTTCCACCACCAAAGAAATTAACTGGTATGGCTCTTGGGGTGATGATTACCATCATCACATCATGATCCTTATTGAGAGCATCATTAAAGGGATGGAAGACCAAAGGAAATCTGGTGTCTGGGTCTTCATAAGGCATCCATGCTCGCTGATCTCTGGTCAGGCCCTCGTACAGAGTCTGAAAGAATTGGCTAACCTGGTCTGCGTTACCACCTGTGCCAGGCAAAACTATGGCAGCTTCACCAAAGTTCAGAGGAGGACGAGTTGCCGATTCTTCTTCATCCAATTCATAATCCTCGGCTATATCCCTGGGGAAGCATTGTGCAAAGAGGTCGAACTCAAGACGCTTGTGCATATAGAGGCTAAGCCACATATTGATGAACCACCCGGGACCCCCTAAGTTGCCGATGGGTTGGCCGAGCAGGAGTTTCCTGCCTGCTTGGTGGAGGAGGTGATAAGCCGAGCCGAGTAAGTATCGGCCGAGGGGAAATCGGCCACCATTAGCTAATATCTCTGCTACTGCTAAGTTGACAAAAGTTGGTCCGGCCGATCGACCACAGAATACAAATTTGTCCAACTACATATTCAAGAAGGTGGTCTGTTCCTTTATGTTGACGGGTCCGGTTCGTCGGGATTTCTGGATGTACCCTGACCAATCGCCGATGGAACGAGTTTCTACCATAGCACTGGGTTTGGTGTCAAATAGGTGGGTGCTGTCGGCAGTAGATACATCTAGGCAGGTGAGCATAAGCACATCGGCAAGTGTGGGAGAAGTAGGACCATGGCCAAACATAAAAGCATTGAGTGTGTCTAACTAGAAATACGATGCAGCAATCAACAGTGATTCATTCCTATCCATATCAGCAAGGGAGAACCTAATGCATTGTTCCAGTTTTTACTCGCCCCATTGAACCTCATTTGAATGGCAAACTCTCAAGAACCAATCCTTCCATTCCTTGGTAGGACTGGGCCAGGAACGGAAGGCATCTTTCCACAGATCTAGAGAAAAATTCTCGGCTCTAAAGGGGATTCTGTTTGTCTCTGCGTTTATCAGATCGGTAGGATTTGGGTTCCCTAGCGGACCGAGATATTGGAGGTGTGGTTGATCGGTAGGGATGACGATCCTATTGGACAGATCCTAGAAGTTTTTGGGGATAAAAAGAAGAACAAAAGAAAGAAAAAGAGTATTTAGTAAGATGAACTGCGGATGAACAGGAGTGCAGTAAAACTATAGGAGAGAAGTGGTGAACTGACCTCAGGCACGATGAAGTTGATGGCCATTTCCTCGCAAGGAAGAAGATCGAAAACTTGAGGGTTGTTGGAGGAAGTTCTTGCTAGAGTTTTTGGAGTCCTCGAACGGTGCCGCCGCCAAGGAAGTGGATGTTGGGTTGTAGAATGACAGCATGGGCGGCGCCAGGGGTATGCCCCTGTATTCCATGGAATACCCATGATTTTGTGACAAACACAAATATATGTATATATGCACACATATATAATCAGCATATATCTTAGTTTGTTGAATGTTGCAAATATGTAGCCCATAGAAGCAACTCCAATAGTCTGGCTAAAATTAATTGTCAAATTCTATTGTTTAGCTACTTTGTCGAATAGAAAATTTCTAAAGAAAAGAAGAGATCTACAACAATCTTGTTATTTTACAGAGTCTTACAGTTAGCATCTGTAATAAGCTATATATAGTTAGTGAAAATCAAGGGAAAGTCAACTTCCTATTTTACAAAATTAGATAGCATATTAGTTGGAGTCTAGTTTTTGCTATACAAATTCTAAAATAGCATAAACAACAAAAATAGTTAAACTCTTGAAGTTGCTCTAAGCCTAGTAGAATAACTAGTAGCGGCAACCCATGTACTCATCAAAAAGAAACCCCATCGACGACATTCCTCTAGCGGCGGTGGTGGCGGCCAGTGGTCTTTGTAGGCTTTCTCATATATGGCTCCCCTTCAACGTAAGAATTGAAGGTTTTGTCTTTTTTTTGTTGTGTTCTGATTTTTTTAAAGAAATGTTGCATTGTGTTCTTGTAACATAGATAAAGAATTCATATATACTTTGATTGTTACTAGGGGCGACACTAGGCTCACTTTGCCTGATGTCTTGTTACCAGGATAAATAAATATTTTACCTAGCATATATTTTAAGAAAATTATATGTACTACTTGAGTTGTGCACCAGAATTAATTTTGTATTGATTTTTCCCTTTTACTATTGCACATATGCATTGAAAATTTTTCATACGTGGAATACCCAGCTGTGAAATCCTAGCTCCGCCACTGAATGACAGGATGAAGAAGGAGTACCCGAGAAGGAAGTATTTATAGGACAAAACGGGCGGAGGCAAATCTGACTTATCTCTTTGCCGCATCCGTGAAATCCGAGGATGCTCAGATGGATATGGTAACTGTTTGCACGGTAATCAAGGGATTGTGCAGGTGATTTGATAGCAAGCGGTCATAATTTTAGAGATATTTCACTGTGCATGATCTCCTAGTCGGTCCATCGGCAACTCCTTCTAACGGTTATATTGCCGATGGACGAATAAAGTGGGGTGCCCAGTTTGGGAGGATGAGAAATTCGAGGAATCTGCAGAAAAATTGGGCCAGGGTTGTTCGGCTTTAACGGTCGGTTGCCAAATTGGGAGAGTTAACTGCGGAAAGGCGTCATTAATGCAGAGAATTTCGGAGCATTAAGGATTTCATACTCCGAAACTAGGGGGCATGTGTTGACACCGTTTCTGTACACGTGCACAGGGACCAGTAGAGTACAGATCGGCAGGTGGGGCAGCGGTAACTAGACTGCAGAAGAGTTGCCGATGAGGAGCGTTGCCGATGAAGCGACGATTGAGTATGACTAAGTCCAGAGGTGGTGACGTATTCTTACCGATGACCAATATTAGTGTTTGACCGATGGCTATAATAGGAAGATTGCCGATGACTCTGAAAGGGAGCGCCGGAGTTGCCGATTGACCCGTAGCGGTGTCCTGGTCGGTTACAAGGGGATAGTTTTATATTTTCCTTAGTTATCTAAATTCATTTTGTATACGGATTCTTTTTAATTTGGAATTCGAGTCCTAGTCGTGTCTGATTGTGGCTCTTTGAGCAGGGTATAAATGTAGACCCTAGGGCCTTGTAATCTATCTATCTATCAATCAATCAAACACAAGTTTTTACTCATATTCCAGCATCTACTTTTTCGACGACTTCGTCATACTTTTCCTTTTTACTACGAGTTCTTAGGAATTCGTCGACTTATGCTCGGCGTATTCTCGAGTTCCGCGTGAATACCTCTTGGCCGTGACATCACGGCACATCGCTGTTGTCAGGACTAAAGTATTCGAGTTATCAGCTTTGCCGATAGTAAGGTCAAATCGGCTGGCACGCCTTAACGTTTGAATCGGGTATTAGCCCTTTGTGTTTGCAGATCCACTTTTGCATCAACAGCATCCCAAACTCCTCCAGGAACTTGCTCTTATGACGCGAGCTCCTAGCGGCCAACTGATGGCGAGGGGCCTGCCCACCAGTGGACTTGCGAGCGGTGAGCCTAGTGCGTGCCATCTGCTGAAAAGAGAATACCTTGGGTAAGATTGAGGATTATCTTTGATTATCTTAATTGGAATTGGGACAGATTTTAATTATGGGGAGGAAGTAAGCAATGACATGGAATGAACATGATGCATGCACGAACTTACGATCTCACAAACTTAGAAACAAAAGTTAACACTAATCGGTATATGCGGTGGCACACAATGTTCTCTCATAACGTAACTAGTGTTCTAAGCGGAAACGTGGTTAGTCTACCTGCAGAAAACTCATTTCAGCCCAACCACAGTATGAACATGCAAAACAAGAATTTAAAGCTATACACCCCACATGCATCGACACCACTTCCATGCATACGGCGTGTTAGTACCCCCATCATTGTCCTAGTGACGTCATCGCCTCTCAGGACGGAATCTCCCAACATGCGGTACTGTTCCCAGGGACACCAAACATGTGTGCATGACACAGCACCTAACAACACTTCCCTAGATCGGCAGTGTATCCGATCATGCTCTCACAGCTCCCACTTACCGAGGCGTAGAGGAAGAATTGATCCATACATTACCACTCAAATGAATGGTACTCATACTATTGCACGCCGTATGAGCGTCCACATAGAAATATGATGCATTAACCCCCAAGTCAGTACTTAACTAACCACCTTATAGTCCTTAACTACGCATAAAGGATATGACCATGGCTCACTAGATAGTTTTCCAAAAACTTAGTTTGACACCGTGATTATCATTTAATTAATAATAATCTTTTATTATACCGGTTTAAGGTTAGTTAGAACGTACTTATGAACAGTAACTCGCTATACCTTGCTCTGATGCCAGCTGTAACAGAACCGCTCAAATTATAAGAGATTAAGTCTAATAGTGACCATTTGCACAATCAACCATCTAGCTTAAGCCCATATAATCCCGGTAGTCTGTGAAATCTCGAAGGATTTCAAACCACATAGCGTACGTACAGCCAAGATCGTAATAAGTTCAGCGGTCACCATTCACAATTATATCCAGTTCACAACATTCATCAAATACATCGGAGTACTTAAAATTATTGCAAACCAAGTTCTTAAGTAGCGGAAGCTTCATAGTTCGAAAATAACACACACACACTTAGTCTGATACAGTGCCATAGTTCGGTCATTCCCACAAAAGCAAAAGAGAAGGTAGAGTGACCATCGCCCTTGGTCTAGTCATCGCCCGTCGCTGGGTACAAGCAGAGGATGCAATAACCATAGTACATTTGACCATCTGTAAAACAACATGGGAATAGAACTCTGAGTACGAGAATGTACTCAGCTAGACTTACCCGTCATAAACCAAAATAAAGACTCTTCAAGGATCATGAAAGCTGTATGGTGGGGTAGCTGAGACTTTTTGCATAAAAGCATTGCTCCACTAAAATATAGCCTAAAAACATTTCTTCTTTTAATTAGCTCAGATTCGATTTTATCATTACCAATTATCTAGGTTTCACCTGTACTATTGCAAGTTAGTGTAGTAAGATGATGGTACCTCATCATAGCATTCATAAATCATTTATCATCATAACCCAATTGTTCCATAGTCCTTACTACGAGGACGAAGCTCATGTCAAGTGCTCACTGTCCAGGAGCGATGGCAATTTGAATCGATTTCTAACCAGCTGGCGATTTTATTCCCCACACAAACCACACTCACTGATCAAGTGAGCTACAGATCACCGTGTTGCACTATGCAGGACCAATTCGCGGGTTCGACAGGCACCGCCCGTACCCGAGGACCGTTCCGGCGACCAAGGTATCCAAGGTATACCAAGGTTGCACGCCGCGCCCTCGTCGTTCTCCTCAACCATCACCAATATAGCGCGTACATCAGGCCGATTCCCGGCCCAGATAGTGCTCAGGCTTCGCGGTCGGAACGACTTATCCTTACAGCTAAGTGTGAGGCAAGCGTTCAACATGGCCGTCAACGATCGGTCCTTAATCGACCCCACCATAAGACCCTGCCCGGTCTCAAATTCTTTTTCCATACTTGGTTATTTTTCCCATAGCAATTACAGCTAATCAAACAGGTATCCACCTATATCTCGCAGGTGACAGGGAATCACCCGACTTCTACCGGACTAACCAAGCTAAGCATGGACTCCGTACCTATCTACATAGGACAAGATAGATAAACAAGTGGTAATATCAAGGAGTACTTATGCATCAACGATATCAAGCAATTCCTATCACTTAAATGTAACATAGTAGAACAAGCATAATATATCATTTAAGTTAGTGAGAATAGGGAGACTTAGAATGCTCCGGGGCTTGCCTTTCTCAAACGTGCTCGGCTTGTGATCCGGGCACTCCTGTAGCTCTTCTCCGAGCTCCGGTCCGCCCAGAGGTTCCTACTCCTGGATCTCCCCCTGCTCCTCGGGTCCCACCTCGTTCTCCTGCGAGACTGTATGATGCATGTGTGCTCATGAGTGGAGTGCGAGATGCCCGGGGTGCAATGCTTATATAAGTGGATACCAGATAACCATGACATGATGCATAGATGATACAAGTGGTCATTTCTACAAGGTAGTCAACATCATCCAAGAACAAGAAATCGAACTAAGCATCTATTGCATTCTCTTCTACAAATTGTCTTCATGGTTAACCAGCAAGCTAACATGATGCTTCAAAGATACACCAAACAATCTTTCATTTTTTTAATCACTTTTGGATCTACAAAAGTAGCACATGTTTCTGTTTATCAATAAATTCCACAAAAATAATAGCAGGTCACAAGTCAACCATAAAATCTACCATAAATTACTCATAATATTTTGGACACTTATTTTGGGCTACAAAAATCACAAGGTTAAACAATATAATCAAGTATAAATACTCTACTGTTGACCAAGTGTCAAACAACAGATTTCATATTTTTATAAATTACTTGTTAACATAAGGAACATCCACAAAAATTTTCAGATTAATTGCATGTTCCATTTATTTATTAAAAATCATAAACCACTGCCACGCAAGTATTTAAATCAACATAATTTAATTTATACAGCAAATAATGTGTAACATATTTTTCCCAGAGACTAAACATCCATGCAGAGCCAACAAAATAAGTTTCATATTTTTCTGAGCTATATTTTAATTACTATGAATTTTCCAATTTTCAGCGAAAACATGGATTAAATATATTTGTACAGAAAAATTGTTCAAACATGACATGCATCCACACTAAACTGTGGATCTGAAGTTATAGAACACTCCACAATTTATTTCACCAATTTTGGAGCCGTAAATCTCAAGATATGGATTTTATATCATTTAAACTATTTTCTGGAAATCATTTTTCTGAAAATCAATTCAAATCCACCCCCGGGACCAGCTGGGTGCACCCGGTGCAGTGCACCCGCGGCCACTGACGAGCTGACCCGCCTGCCAGCCGGGCCCGCTGGCCAGAACAGAGAGAGGGGGCAACTCCGGCGAGCTGGAGCTCACCGCCGGCGGCCTCTCTCGGCGAACCAAGCGGCCCTACGCATTCTACGGCTCAAGGCAAACTCAGCGAACCTGTTTGCGCGGCCTGAAACGGACCGGAGCAAGCTCGCCACCGGCCATGGCGGAACGGCGGCACGGCTCACCGTGGTCCGGCCACCGCGCGGCGGTAGAGCGTGTGCTAATGGCAGGAGTAGGTGCGCGAGACCAAGGCGAAGCTAGTGCGCCTAAAAATGCAAGAAACGGCGCAATAGAGGGGGAGAACCGCGCGGACCGAGGGGTCGCCGAAGCCCCGAGTCACTCCGGTGAGCTCTTCCGGACGTTGCGGGACTTACCGATCGCGGTTGAGCACGAGCACGCGATGCGGAAGGACGAGGCGGAGCTGTTCGCGGTCGCGGAGAGGAAGGAGGGGGCCGGAGTTAGCCGGGAGAGAAGCTCCAAGTCGTCGGCGACGATGGCGCGCGGCGGAGCGGCAGCTGCTGCGCGCGAGCGAGCGAAGGGCGAGAGCGTGAGTGGATGAGCGCAAATGGCAGCGGGGGCAGCAGCGAACGCGGCCGGGCGCTCCTGGTGGCCGACCAGGGCGCGTCCAGGCTGCCGCATGCTCGCCACGCGGCGGCCAGGCTTTGTCGGCGCGCCACGGCGGCACGGCGCGGCCGTCCGCGCGCGGGCACGGCGCGGGCGCTGGCGCGGGGAAGGGGGTGAGCGCGGGCGGGCTAGGCCGGCTTCGGCCAGCGCGGCAGAAGTGAGGCCGCGGCCTGCTAGGGCCCCCCTTTCCTTTTTCGATTTTTTTTGAATTTCTTTTCTCAATCTTTTTCTAAATTCATTTGGACTATTTTAAAATCCTTTTCACCTTTTTCTACCAAAATAAAAGTTGTTTTAAATGAAAAATTCTACAACTTTGTTTTAGGTTGAAACCACAAATTCCAAATGGATTTTGAAATACAACTCAAAACTAGTTATAGGTTTTCAAATAAATCTATTTTGGGAATTTCTATAGCTCCAAAAATTTCACAAAATTACTCTTAATTCCTCTAACACATATTTCAACCTAATTTGGGCATTTCAAGCAATTTAGAAGCAAGCATAATATTTTTACCATATTTAATTCACATAAAATCATACTTGGATGAATGACATGCTCATGCGATGCTATGCTTAATGAGAATGCTTATGTATGAGTTTATGAGACTAAGTCAATGCTTAACACCTAGGGTGTTATAGGACGGTTTCACCTACTACCAAATTTTGATACGACGAACCATCCTGTTCCACTATAAAAAGAGAGGCACTCCCCCCTTTTCTACAACCACATCATTTGGAGTCAATTTACCTCACACCTCTCACTTGTATCATTAGTCTAGAATAGTAGTAGAGCAAGGCAAGAGCTAGCAAGGAGAGCTTGTCTCCTTGGAAGAAAGGATCCTCTTGGTATGAATAATATTCAATCTTCTTCCATGAGCAAGTTCTATTCATCTTTATATGATTATGCATATGAACTAGAGTATGGTTGTGTTCTTATCATGTTCATAGTATATGAACTAGTTCTTAGTTCTTGTGCTATGTTCTTGATATTTTCATCATTGTTCTTCATTGTTCATCAGATTAGTATGATTAGGATTAGAATTAGGAATGGGATGATGGTTCACTATGCTGCAATGGTTGCTCTTAGCCTAGCCTGTCACTCCGCAGGGTTGGGGCCCGTGGGGGTTAGGAGTTGTTTCCAATTACGTGAACATGGTGTTCAGGTATGTGGGAATCAGTGGATATGCGGGTATCTTTCGGGTAGAGGGGTAGGTGGCAGGGTAGTGACAGCTCTGTCATCCTTTGCATTCCCCCACGATCAGGTACTCCGATAGGAGTTCTGTAAAGTCTCTATCGGCTGGGTATCCAGCTGCGGCGATCTCCCCTCATCACAGACTTAGTTCTAACTCTATTTATTACTAGTTAGATGATCCACTAACAGTTCTATGCATAGTTATATGTGACCTATGCCCACTCAAGTAGATTTATTTCTTTATTCTTTATTTATTATTTCTCTTCTATTTTATCCTTGAGGTTGATTCAATGTGTGTCCACTATCTTGAATATCATATTTATTCCTATTTACTCTATGTCTACCAAGCATTCAATAAGTAATCATGTTTACACCATGTTTGATCCCTTTGCCTTCCTACGGGAATTATAAATTCGACACCCTTGAATACTCACGGGTTGAAATGCTACAATGATAGTTCTATCCGCTTGCCGTTATATTACTTCTTCATTCATGAACTATCGATTGGCGCACCTAAGTACCGTTACTTAAGATTGTAATCCTTGTGCACTTTCAAGCTTAGTGCCACAGCTTTGCATATCGCAAGTAAGGATGGTTAGGAAGGCCAATCCAACATTCCTAATTATTGTTACCAGACTGCACTGCTAAGGTCAGCGCCCTTAAGTTGCCTTGGGTTATCTCTCTGATGTAGCGATAGTTATGATATGCCAACACCCGACATTTCTGGTGCTATTGCTAAAGATGGATCTATGGTCTATTTTTAGTAGTGACGCTAAGAAATTCCAACAAGCATTTCTGGCGCCGTTGCCGGAGAAGGCAAAAATCATACTGGTATAAACATTGATTGCATAATAAGCATTGGTAGCCATAGATTAAGCAAGATAACTTTACTGTTTTCTTCCTCTTTTTATTGGAATGAAAACAGGATAGTGTATGAGCGGTTTCAACTTGCTGGCAAACTTCCACAGTGATCCAGAAACACTCCTAAGGAAGAGAAGGGTTCATACCGTCTCTTCTTCTGCTATGCAACCGGCAAGCGAATCAACTGTTCCGGCACCAACCGCACCAATCGCTACGGCCAAGACACTCCGTGACTACTCCACTCCTGCTGTTGCCGACGTGCGGAGTAGGCCCACTGTCAATGTGGGGAATGGAAGCTTTGAGATCCGCACTGGCCTCATCTCTATGGTGCAGGCAAGCCAAATCTGTGGCCTGCCAAGCGAGGATGCCAACGCCGCCAAGCGAGGATGCCAACGCCCACCTTCAGAACTTCCTTGAGCTATGCGACACCATCGTCATCAAGGACGTCGCGCAGAACAGCATCAGGCTCTCTCTGTTTCCCTTTTCCCTCGCCAGAAAGGCGAAACAATGGTTTTATCAGAACAAGGAAGCTATTGACACATGGAAAAAGCGCTCCGCGGCATTCCTCGCCAAGTTCTTCCCCATGAGCAGGACCAGCGCTCTAAGGGGGAAGATCTCTACCTTCCAGTAGTCTTTACTTGAGTCTATACCTGAAGCATGGGAGAGCCTCCAGGAGTACATCCGGGCCTGTCCTCATCATGAAATGGAAGACTGGCTTGTGCTCCAGAACTTCTATGAAGGCCTCACGGCCATGTCAAATGGGCACGTTGATGCCACAGCTGGAGGTGCATTCCTTTCTCTCACCATTAATGAAGCTACTGCCCTCATTGAGAAGATGGTGGTAAATCAAAGCTGGGGAGAAGGAAGGAAAACACAAAAAGGCTCATAATCTGCGAAGGAGGCAGATGTGCTTGCCGCAAAAATAGACTTGCTGCTGCAAAGGATGGACAGACATGTTGCAAATCCCAACATGGGCACCATCCAAGCAGTGAACTCACACACATCGTGTGAAGTTTGTGGTGATGATGGCCATTCGGGGAAAAATTGTCCCGAAACCCAAGAAGAAGCAGCATATGTCAACAATGGGCTTCGGCCAACACAGCAAGATAACAACGGGTGGAACAATGAGCACCGCCCGTAGGGTAATTTCTTCAATCAGCCTTCCTTGAAAGATCTTGTCATAGGGCAAGCTAAAATCAACAGAGTCTGACCAAAAAGCTGTCCTACAGTGAGAAGATCATTGAGAACATCAACGCCAAGCCTGAAACTCTTTGTTCATGTGTCAAAAGTCAGACGAGTTTCAACAAGATGATACAAACACAAATAGCACAGATAGCTGCATCAATTCCAGTCACTGACACAGAGAGGATCCCAGGGCAATCAGAAACCTCTACTGAGTTCGTCCATGCAACCACAGAAGAATGAAGGAAGGAGAGTCTTGCCAACGGACTATAAATGTTGAGCCCTTGCCAAAGGCATTCGGTAGTTATCTAAAAAAAACTATATATAATAAAAATAAATTTTGTGCTATTTGTGTCCCAATGAAGATATCTGAAGGGGGCCCACAACATCAAGCAAGCTTGGGGGAGGTGTCTCCGCTCAGGTATTATGTCTTTTTAAATTTTTTAAATTCCGTTTTAATTTCCCTTTTTATAGGAAGTTTTTATTTTTAGTTTCCAAAAGTTTCCCTTTCTATAGTTTTATTTTTTAGTCAAAAAATAGTTTATGTGAAAATTTTATAAAAATTATTTTCTTGCAGTATAGATTTTCCCATTTCCAAATCTTATTTTTATATAATTTTTGAAAACCAAAAATATTTTGAATAAATATGTAGAAAATCAAAATCTGGAGCAAGATTTCGAACCAAGTCTGATCGTAACGAGAGAGACGTTTGGGGTTACCGTTGGAGCCAGCAGCCAAAAGGCCGGGCAGAGGCGGGCCCACCACTGGTGCGGGCACACTAGGGTGTGGCCGCACCCTGCCCAAGGCCTGCTGACCTCGGTCTTTGGGCAACGGCTAGTAGCCGATGAGGGGGCGCTCCCCCGCCTGCGATCAACTCTATAAATAGAGAGGATCCCGGGTGGAGCACCTCACCCCTCTCACACACATTTTTTTATTATTCCCTTCTTCACTCTCTTGCTTCACTTTGCTTCATAGCCTACTCCACAAGCTTAGTGCAAGAAAATTCTGTCAAAAACCTCTTGCACACTTCCCTCTCCAAGCAAAAACATCATACACATGTGCTACCTCGTCCACCATGAATAGAATTTTCGGGCTTAGAAGGAGCCGCTGCCAAAGCAGGGAAGATCCACCAACCCCTGCAAGGAAAGAGGAGTCGGCACATGGAGGAGAAGAGGAGCCACACGGCCACACCATTGACGAGGCCGACGCCGCCTTCATCGACTTGGAGAGCGAGCGGGAGATGTAGGCATACAACCTCATGAAGGAACACGAGTTCCTCCATTCGCCAGCATTCGACCCCGCATTGTTGCACCAAATAGGTATGGATGTTGAGTTTGATACTATTTTCGAGCATCTTTGTAACACTCCAGGTGTTTGCCACGAGTTAGACTTTAGGTTTTGAGCTCAAACATGCCAAATCAATGGTGGTGAAGATGTCCAAGTCAATCAACAAATGTAAGCTCAAGTTAAACTTAGAGAATGCACCCTTGCTTACATATAGGCTCTTTTCAAAGTGCATGCTTGGGTGATGTTATAGAACCTCTTTCATGTGTCCCACATCCATCGTGACCTATAGTGATCACTCAAAAAGTTTCATGACGTTCGGAATCAAAATGTCACATGAAATGATAAGTTACATGCTTGTTGGAATGATCTTATTAAGTAAATAGAACCGTGGGTCATCAACCTTGCAACCTTGCCCAAATGACTCTAGATGAACTCTACAACAGAAGTCATGAAGGGTTCATGTTGAGCTTGTGCCCGGAAAATGCCTCAATCGCTCTAAAACCTTAAATCAACCTTTATTAAGTTGCTGCTTTGACCAAAGTAAAAGTTTTACTTCTATACTAGTTCTGAGATTTGACCTTGAATGAAAGTTGTAGTATAGCTTCTGCAGAACAAACTTTGTTTAATGGTCAAGAGTTAGTTTGGTCCCTAACCTAGTCAAATTGAGCTTACAAAATTCAATGCAGTGCTGTTTTGGAACTCCAGAATTTTGGCTGTCCTCAAAGTGCTCAGTTTTAGGTATCCATGTTGGGAGCCTTGTATCTTCCTAACCAGGCCAAAACGGTATAAGGTCCCTTAATACAAGTTGTAGCATAGTTCGTATGCTACAAACTTTGTTAAAGTGACTAAGTCTGAATCATCTTCTAAGCATGTCAATTAATGGTCACAAGATTGAATCTGCTATAGTTTCCAGCACTTCGAGTTTCTAAGTCTGGGATCGTAGTTCATCACGTTGGCATTTCGCGTTCTCCAAATTTTACTAAACAACTTGTTTGGGTCCCAAAATAGAAGTTCGAGTACATGTTGTGGACAAGAGCATACCAAAAGATGACACCAGTTTGACTTCGTTTTGGTCATCAATTTTGAGTTTTGTTAATCATTATCAATTCATTGACACTCACAGATTGGCATCAAATTATCTACTAATCTATAACTCTAATGGCCGTGAACCTTAAACAAGAAATGTAGAGTGGGCCATTTTTGGCCCAAAGTCCAAATCGGCCCTTAAAGAGTCCGCTTCCCACGCTGACCACTTCATCGCACGACACGTGCTCGTCTGAATGCCTCAATGGCAGGACGCGTGGAGAGCGCATGGCAGCGCTACAGACCCGGCGCACCACCATTGACGACATCTGGCCTACGCGTTTGGGTGCACCTGCAAATCCCGAAGTGGACGCCTAGCCCCTCCACTCCCTCCGGCTCACTCTGTGCCTCTCCCACTCGCTCCCCACTACTCTGCAGTGAGCTCCGGGAGGGTCGCCATGGCCACGATGGCCAAACGAGCAGAGAGCAGTGCCACAACAGGCGTCACTCCCACTTCCCCTCTCTGCAGCTCTACAGCAAGACTAGACCTCCCTATCGCCAACCCCGCTGCCGTTGGTCAGCTGCTGCTCAAGCAGCCCGATGTCTCCTCCGTGTCTCTTAAGAAGCCAGGAAGCTCGGGTTAGAATATGAAACAATTCAGGGTTCCAGATGCGAAGCTAAGACTCATATGAATAGTGTTTGTGGGCTGTGGCGTGATTTATGGAAAATCCAGGGATCCCGAGGCCAAAGTAATTTCCTTTTCTGTTGGTTTTGCAGATTTCATGGATGAAGTTTGGAAATGCATAGTAATTCATAGAAAAGTCGTAAAATAGCAAATGTGGACTTTTTGGAATCCTTGTGAAATTATCTATGCATTAGGTCTATAATATGGCATGGTTTAGTTCCAGTTTTATCCGTAAAAATAGATTTATGCAGTTCGGTTTTAATTGCTTGTTATTTTTGTCTTTTTAGTAAGGACTATATTGTTGCTCCAATAAATGTAAAAATATGGTGACATGATGTACATATAATATTTGATGTCTGAAAAAATGTTCATGAATTTAGGCATGATAGATTAAGAGTCCAAAAAATAACAAACTCCCTGTGTTGCTTTGCTCCTATTCTGAGTAGATCTGCATGTTTATATTGTTAGGCTCAGTTGGGTTGTGAATCGTGCCTTGATGAAAATATATAAGTTGTAGTAATTTTCATAATCTTTTCAGAAAGGTAAATAGCACAATTTTTGGTTAAGCATATGTTTAATTATAGTATTTTAAACTATTGTTCCTGTTTCTGTCTAAACCCAGACAGGTTTGCATTATTTGATATGTAAGTCCTTGTTAGCGGTAGATTTAGCTCTAGATGTTTATAACAAAGTTGTTCACCATTTACTAATCTTTCTAGAAAGTACATAACAATAATTTATGGGCATATGAAACTCAAGTTATGGCTGTTTAATGTGGTATGATAGATTCTGTCCATGTTTTGAACAGAGATGTCTTCATGGGGCTTGATAAATGGTTTATAATTGTAAAAAAAATCTAAAAATGGAAAATGTTGTTCTAGTACAATTCTATGATATTGTTGTATCATGTTAATATATAATATGGTCATGTGTTTGAAGAAAATATGATTTGTATATTTATCTTGCTCTCACATGGTTAATTACAATAGCAATTTGTCTTTTTCATAGATGTTGATATCTCTATTCAAATGCAGTGACATTTATACAGTGGACTATGCGCCGCATTTATAAGTTATTGTAATTTTGGTGGAATTTATTGAGCACTTTTGTTATATGTTCTTTAATTCACCTTTTTATCCAAATAAATTAAGAAATGCATTAAATAAATTTATTTGGTAATGACCACTATGTTTTCTAGTGTTCTTTAGATATGGGCAAACTGTTTGTTACAATAGTTCTGTTAAAATGCATGTTTGAAACATAAGTAAATAATTAATTGTTTGCAATTGTTGTTTCTGGACAGTTTCTGGAACTGTTTGGATTGCAATATGTAAATTATGTTTTCTGGGAATCTTGTTTATAGAAAAGTTGTAGATAATTTATTTATCTAGCTGCTGTTAAAATTTGGTAGTACTTGGCCTTGTGGCTTGAGAGTTATGGCTGTTCAAATATTTGATTTCCAGAAATGGCTGCTCTCTGTTTGTCAGGGACAGATTCTGGAACTTTATAATTTCGACCAGCTTAAGTTGAGAATCATGCTTTACTGTCTGAATATCAAATGTAGATAATTTCTTAAGCTTTACATAATGTCTTCTTGCCTATCTTTGGGAGTTGTGTAGCTCCAGTTATGATTTATTTACTCAGCTGCTGTTAACAGTCCTAAAAATGGCAGATTCCTTTTATTGTTGTTGCTTGGTATATTGTTATGTATGAGTCATGTCTTTGATAATGGCCAAGTTAATACACCTGAGATCTTGTGAAATATGTATGCCATGTCTAATATGTTTAGTGTTGCATTCTTTGTTGTGTTAACATGTTGGTTGTATAATCTTTAAGTAAGCAATGAGGAGTGCTCAAGTATGTTTAGTGTAACCCTACTCTTGCCTTGCTTCCTGTGTGTGATGCATTGTCTATTGCACTTCTACATGTTCATACACTTGCATCTTGCATCTCATTTAGGTATGCTAAATGAACCACGTGAAGCACATGATGGTCGACCTATCGGGATGATGGAAGGACTATACAAGTGTTGTGAACTTGGATGCCGTCAAGATGGCGCAAGCTAACTTAACTAACTTGTGTCGGATTCCAAGCAAGCCCCGGAGCATTCTAAGTCTCCTACCCTCTCTTTTTATAAAAGCACAAGAGTATAACTTTGTATGATGCACTAGGTGATAGGTGTTGAATGAAACCGTTGGTGCATATTTCCTACCTTGTCCACTATATGAAACTACGTGAACCCTTACTGGTATAAGGAATGCGTTCTATGCTTAGCTATGCTTAGCTCGGTAGAACCGGGTGATTTCCTGTCACCTACGAGAGATAGGTGGATAACTGATCACGGTTGACTATATTTGCTATCGTGGAAATAACCATGGCTAATAATGAATTGAGACTGGGTGGGATGAAGATAGTGCAGCAACAAGACATGGACGTCTTGGGTGTAAATCTATCCCCGTCTGTGTCGGTTAAGGACCGATTAGCTGTACGTCCTCGTGTCATGTAGAACGCAAGCCTAACACTTCGTTGGCCGGATAAGTCGTTCCGACCGCGAAGCCTACGAGTGCAACTGTGGCCGGATACCCAATTCTCTATTAGTGCGCACCCCGGTTGGTAGCAAGGATGTGCGGGGAGTCAATGGCATAAGCCCAAGGTGTCAGGTTAGAGTCCTGCCCTTGCAGATTGGCTGTCCCTGGGGTGCGGCGCTGGACAGACCCGCGGCTTGGTCCGGAGTTGTGCTAAAGGTGATCCGAGCTGCCCTCATGAGGTATGCTTGGGTGAGTGCTAGGAATACCCCTCCAACTGGTTAGGAATCGATTCGAATCGCCGTCTCTCCCGGATAGTTAGAACTTGACACGAGCAGCGGCAACGTAGATACACTAAATGAAACTTAATGGTTATGATGAGGATGATGATGGCTACATGATAAACTGGATATGGTTATTAATGTGATGCTTATTAATCAAGTGATTGCTATAGAATAGGTGCAAAATCTAGCTATGGTAGCTTAACCGAACTTGATGCTAAAATATTGACTAAAAGGTTGAAATAAGGACTCATGATAGTAATGCTCTTTTGGCAAAGTTATGCTATGCAACCAACTCCACCAAATAAGCCTTGCATATCCTTGAGAGTCTTTTATTTCTCTCCTGGCGGGTAAGTCTAGCTGAGTACATTCGAGTACTCAGGGTTTATCCCATCATGTTGCAGGTGAAGTCTTCAGTATGCTAAAGATGGTGGCTAACCGCCGGTGGGCTCGGCGATTCTATATAGTGTTCTTATCTACATGCTTTTGTCGGAGAATGTCACTTATGCTAGCAATGTATTTGGAACTTATGTTATTGTAATAATTTGAAAGCTATGTTGTTTTCTAATCGATTTGAAAAATCCAAACTTGTATTATTATTTGTGAACTCTTTTGTAATATTATTTCCGCTGTAAATCTCCATGTATGTGATGTGTATTTGCTTAATCATGCGATCTTGGTGTAAGGTTGATTTACCGAGGTCCTTTGTGACACTCGGCAGACTACCGGGTTTATATAAGTGAGAGTATGCGCGTGTCAACGTGTTAAACGGGGACAGTCGTACTTAAACTTGTATAAATTGGGCGGTTCTGTCACAGCTGGCATCGAAGCAAGATTAAGTATAATACTATCAGGTTCACTATTTTAAAAACAAAGTGTTGGTTTTAAAATGCCTATTCGGACTAAAATTTTAGCTACAGGCAAAACTTGTCAAAACTAATTTACAAAAACTGTGCTAGCGACAACCTCCAGTTATGCCCAATTAAGGACTACTAGGTGGCTTTATGTAAATTGATACTAACTATGGGGGGTTTACTTTATTGCAACTTTTACTTTCGTCGTCCATACGGCGTGCAATATTATAGATGCCACTTACTTAAGTGGTAATGAATGGATCATATACCTCTACGCCACGGTAAGCAATATTTTCCTTTCGTCGTCCATAGGACGTGAAATTGTATGGATGCCATTCTCTTGAATGGTAATGTATGGATCAATGTACCCCTACACTCGAGGTAAGAATGTGAGTTGTGAGAGCATGACCGTCCAACCGTCGGTCTAGGGAAAAGTTAGATGTGGTTATTGGAATATTTACTTGTTACACACATGTCTATATGAAGGTACTTAATTGTGGGTTAGTTGGTATGACCCTGTATACATGTCTCTGTGTATACATGGGCATGCTTCACATCTGTAGTATGCTGCAATATATATTCGGGAATATATATTGGAGTATTTAGCTTTCAACCTAGAGACCAGACTTTCATTTCTGTACTTATACTATTGATGGGTTGGGCTGAAATGAAATTCTTCTGCAGGTACACTAACCACGATTGCATAGATTGAACGTAGTTGACGACTAGCTATATGTCGAGAGAGTACGTGTTATGCCACCAACATAGAATGTGATTACCACCTTAGGCTAGCAATTTTGTGAGGTCGAATAAGACGAAGCATGCATCATCATGATTGTTGCATTATGCATGACTATTCTTCTCTCGTCCTTGTTCTAATGATAAGTAACTTGTGAGTGATGTGATGTTACTCCTTTCCTTGTGTGAAGCTATAGAAAAATTGCCTTAGTCCATGCTACTTAAATAGTTTTGCTTGAAAGTAGTGTGTGATGTGTCTAGCCTTGAAATATTTGCTTCTATAGGAATGCTAAGTTAGTAGTAGCAAAAACTATAATCTTTTGGAAACTAAAGCTTGTCGGTGAACATGCATGTGAATAATTTCTGACGAATCCTCTAATGTTAATTAACTAAGTAAAAATGTGGCCTACCTATAATGGAAATAGCTGACGCTATAAGCTTGAACTTGTAGGTGTCCGCTTGTTTAGCCAAGTGGTGAATATGTTGCTCATGCAAGAGTTTGCAAATGCTTTAACCTCACTTAAGCAATTGTGATTCTTATGCTAATCCCTCCTTTTCACCAAACGATAAATTATTGTTTCTCTAGGTAATAATGTTTGTACCTACTGGAGTTATACATGTGTGTGTGCTGTCTTGTTAATAGAACAAGGGAAAACATTGCTTGGTATGTGTGTTGAATTTTGGCTGCTAGAGCAGTATGTATTCTAGTGGTGTTTTCATGACAATAATGGTGTTTTCTGTAATTATAGTGAATACCAAAGTTGTAGCCAACCTCAATATCTAGTCTATCCTAAAAATTCATGACCATAGGCCTGATGGTTTAGGAGTTATGAACTTTTGAAGTTTGCTGTCAGATCCTGATCATGTTCTGAACAGATCTAAATGTTTAGAATGTTCGACTAGTGTGCATACAGAATCATGTCCTGGAGTTCATAGAAGAAGTGTAGTACTTTTGTTAAGGTTTCCAAAATGTCTTAGATCACTACTTTTGGTGGTCTAAATCTTATGTTATGAGCCTGTGAAGTAGAATGACAAAATCTGTCAAAAATCTGAATAGATATGTCTTCTTTGTATTGTTTGTGCTTATTAGCGGTAGAAGCACCTTAAGATGATAACAAGAAAATTTTAGATAACTTGATAAGTTTTCCATAAGACACTACTAGGAATTGACCCTTAGAGCACCATTTTTTTCGCAACACTACACATTTGGTTGCAATATTTGGTTTTATAGCAATCAACATATTAATGGGTTGCCATACCTAGATCTTATGGCCACCAAAACTGTGGGTTGCATCTGTTGAAACATCCGTTGCAACACTTTGCTGTTAATGCCACGGTGAAAAGGGTGGTTGCCTTTTTGGGTACCTATTGCCACAACTAATTGTGCATTGCGATAATATCAACTTAGTGTTGCGATAGATGTGTGTTTGTTGCCACGAATATTTAGTTGGTTGCGATTATGCCTGCTTGTGGCCACAATGAAATAACATTGTCTAAAACTTAACCTTTGTTGCGATAGCTCTTGTGCATGTTGCATCCAGAAAACAATTCGTGGCATTTTATTTGTGTTTGTTGCCATGAATATTTCATTGGTTGCGATTATGCATGCCTATGGCCACGATGAAATAACGTTGTCTAATACTTAATCTTTGTTGTGATAGCTCTTGTGCTTGTTGCATCCAGAAAATATTTCGTTGCGTTTGATTTGTGTTTGTTGCCATGAATATTTCATTGGTTGCCATTATGCATGCCTGTGGCCACGGTGAAATAACGTTGTCTTAAACTTAACCTTCGTTGTGATAGCTCATGTGCCTGTTGCATCCAGAAAACAAATCGTTGCATTAATTAGCTTCTATTGTCACCAATAAATTATGTGAATTTATTAGACTATTTTTGGTTGCGCTAAAAAAAGTTGATAATGCAATTAAGCCCACCGGTATATTTAAAGAATAAACATAAAAACCCAGCACACCGTAAATATTTTTTTTTGAGAGCATGTGCATAGTGATCCATGGGCTGCCTGAAGACTAGCCAGCAAGAATGATAATTGGGCCGCACAATTCAGGCATCCCAGTGGACATTTAAAAAAATAAAAAACAAAGAAAACAAGGGGCGCAGGCATCCCAGTGGACATTTAAAAAAATTAAGAACAAAAAGAAAAACAAGGGGAGCCTAGGAATTGAACCCACGAACTACTGATGTAAACAACCCTTACAGACCACTGGACTAGTACTACTATTGTGTATTTTGATCACAACTTTTATTTTTAATTGGTATTTGAATGCGTGGAGGTAAAGACCCCATCTGAATCTCTCGTCGTCTTCCACGAACTCAGTCACGCGTACCCTTTGCGGCCGGTACCGAGATCCTGACGGGGGCTCTTTGCGAGTGACTATACTGCATAGCCCGGATTCAGCTTCCGGTGGCGCTGTAGGGCTCCCTTCGCAGTCCCTATCGGCCTCTCCCATCTTTCCCCCGGCGTCCTCTTGTTCCAAGTCCGACGGATCTGGCCGGGGGCAGCACGGCGGCGGCTTCGGCCTAGGGTGGCACGGCGGCGACGGCGGCCTGGGGTGGCACGGTGGCGGCTCCCTCACTACTACAGAATGAGGCATTGGTCGATGCCCAAAATGGCCAAAAACCTCGGCCATTTTGCGGCCCGGGGTTAAAGACCCCTTTAACACCGGTTCGT